>NC_136613.1:37123856-37211356 GCF_933228915.1 Telmatherina bonti | reverse complement strand
TTGGGGAGGGTTTAATGGGTATCATGGAGAGGAGGTAGTTGTTCTTTGGTAAAACCATCATTTTAATCTCTCCAGTATGTGAGATCATCCTCTATGGTTTTTAAAAACTGGACGTGGTTTAGCTTTGTTAGCTCTGAAAACCTGAAGCAAATGATCCAAGTATCTTATATTTCCTGGCTGTAATGTGATCCTGGGTAGATTCTGGAAATAGATAACAGGCAGAACTGTGGAGCTGAACTAGTAATAATCTGAGATGAAGGAAAACTGATTAATGAGTGAGACGGTCTGTGATAGAGAGGTTTGTTAATTCCATAGGAAAAGCAATGCATCATCAGCATAGAAACTTATTTTATGGTCAATAATTTTTCCCTGGATACCTATATGTATATATACATATATATATATATATATATATATATATATATATATATATATATATATATATATATATATATATATATATATATATATATACATATACATACATATATATATATATATATATATATATATATATATATATATATATATATATATATATATACATATATACATATATATATATACATATATGTGTGTATATGTGTGGTGGTTTCGTGAGTTTCCTCCTTTATTTTGTAGTGTTTCCTGTTTAGACATGTTCTCTGTTCATCGGTTCGCCTGGGTTTATTTAGTTCATCTATTTCATCTTTCTTGTTGTGTTTTCTGTGTATTTATACCCCTCAGTTAATGACTAAATAAAAACAGAATTTTGGGATTAAAAAAATTCTCTTTATATATAAAAATATGAACAAAACGGAACCAAAACACGAGGTACGGACCACACCCTGCAGTACCTGATCTGTTTGCTGGTGCTTACTGGTGTTTACTGGTTCTGGACTTCCCTCAGACTGCCTAGCGAGGTTTAATGTGTTAATAAGCGTGTCAATGAGTTTCTTCCTGATCAGATATGTTGTCCTGTCAACACCAGCAGAGTGAAGCCGTCTCTGGAGCGTCCAGTCAGACTCTTTCTGAACACGCTGCAGCGTGACCGATACGAAAATCACCCTCCATCTTCTTCCCATTTTTGTTTTACTCCACTTTACAGTTTCATCTTCTTCTCTGAAAGGCAACTTCTGAATCTGCAATGCATGAATACATTGTAGATTCAGCAGAGAAGATGGTGATTCCATGCAGAGAAACGCGGCCTTGTGTTTCAGGAGGCCATCAGAGCTCCTGCTGTGTTTCTCATCCAAACTCATTTAGATGTGTGACTGGGAACGAATCAGGGAGAATTACTCTGCACACACACACGCATGTCCACACACACACGCATGTGTGTGTTGCAGTGGAGGGCAACGCTGTGCTGTCAGAGTGCTTTCAACAACTTTCAGGCATCTTTCATGGATTTCCAGCGTCACTTTTTTTGTTTTGTCACAAAACATTTGAGTAGAACTTTTCAGCTTCTACTGGCTGACCTGACATGTAATGATAAAGGTGAACGTTAACACGTTAACGTTCAACAGGGCCGCAGCTACGGAAAGAGGAAGCTGGTGGAGCTGGTTCCATCAGAGAGGAGCCTGATAGCTAAAGGCTCTTCCTCCCATAGGACTCTTTGAGACTCTGGGAACCACCAGTAAACCTGCAGTCTGAGAGCCAAGTGCTCTATTTGGAATATATGGAACTATAAGATCTTTTATGTACAATGGAGCTTGGTCATGGAGAGCTTTATGTTTTCAGCAGACAGTCTTGGATCCTGACTGAATACGGCGCTTTGCTGGCGGTGAAACAACATCCCCTCCAAACAGATGACTCAGCCATCTGTAAATTCTTAATCTGGATCCTCCTCCAGGTGTCCCAGCTCCAACCTGAGGCTGGACACGCCCCTTCCCAAGGCTGGCATGCACAGCCATGTTTTCATGCTGTCATCCTCACGTCAGTCACTCAGCACCTCAGCTAGCATCCAGCACTTACCTGACGTTCACACACCTGCCATGAAAATGCTGCCGGCGTTGAAGAAAACATTCCTGACGTTGAAGCTGAAAACAACATATTTACCTGCTGTCCTAACGTGTGATCCGGACGTTATCCAGAGACAAGAGCAGAGACCATGAATACCTGCAGCACTGGCTCTCTCCTCTGCACACATTTCCCAGCCTGCACTGCAGGAAGGTGTGAGCAGACCTGACTGGTACTG
Organism: Telmatherina bonti; assembly: GCF_933228915.1. Classification (NCBI taxonomy): domain Eukaryota; kingdom Metazoa; phylum Chordata; class Actinopteri; order Atheriniformes; family Telmatherinidae; genus Telmatherina; species Telmatherina bonti. The sequence continues at coordinate 37,209,180 of NC_136613.1, read as the reverse complement.
GTGTCCAGTAGAAACCAGTCTGAGCTGCAAACAGCGACACCTTCCACCCCAGCAGGTAAATAATAACGACGATGTTTCCATCACTGCAACATCTGCTCCATCCTCCAGACAGGGAAGGCCTTGCAGAGTTCAGCAAGACGAAGCTGGTCTTCTCGCTTCGCAGATGTTTACAGATGTTACAAGAAGAAGAGAGGAACATGACTGGAACTGCTTTTTACAGATGTGTTGCTGCATCAGTAGATGAAATGTTTCGACATCTGATAAGTTGTTAATCTTCTGCTGGACCAACAATCTGGAGGCTGGTTTATGGAAATGACTAAATTCTGTTCATTTTACATTCGACATGTCCCGACCTTTGAGCAGAAAATGAATAAAACGTCCCGGCGCCGTGGCGGGAGGAGGGGTGCTGATGAAGTGTCCAGATGCAGCTGCTGTGTCCTCATTCCTTCTCCACAGTAATAAATGTTAACGGCACATCAAGGAGACATTATGGAGTCACGGTACAGCGAGTCTTCATTTGGAGACACATATGAGGACCTAAAGGCCAACAGTTTTAGGGTGCCCTGTCTGCTGACCTGTGATGGCCAATCCATTCTGATTAATTGTCCCCTTTAACGAGCAATCCGTGACAATTTTGCGTGTGCTCCGTGGGGACAGAGGCAGTATGTTAGAGAGGGTCCCTGTGGGGTGCTGCTTGACTGGCTGCACTTCCTCTCAGCTCCCCCCGGGAACAGCCGGGCTCTCCCTCGCTGAGGAGCAGCAGGCTGGGCTGAGATTAGCACAAAAGATGGCTGGGCAGCTCTCCAGGGAGGAGTGGCAGCTCATCCTCATGAGAAATTGTTTATCAGTCTGCTGCTGGTGGAATTATAAAGCTGTGTTTCCGAAAACGTGCAAAACCTTCTGATTGTTTCTGGAAAAGTCTGACTTTCACAGAAATGCTGATAATGATTAATAATAAACAATAATAAATGACTCCTGATGTTGAAATCCCAGGAGATTAAAGCCTGAACTGTAGCTCTGATCACTTTGTTCACTTTGAATGATATTCCATCCATTTTTCACCACTTTGTCCAGTTCAGGACTGCAAGCTGGAGTCTGTCCCAGCAGTCACTGGGCGAGAGGAGGAACACCTGGACAGGTCTCCTGTCCATCGCAGGGCCACACAGAGGGACAGAAAACCACACACACACACATCTACAGGCCATTTAGAGTTACCAGCTAACCTGCCATCATGTGTGTGGACGGTGGGAGGAAGTCGGAGAACCCGGAGAGAACCCACACGGGGAGAACATGCAGATACCACACAGAAAGGTCAACATTTGAACCTCCTATTTATTTATTTACCTTTTTATTTATTTATTTAGTCATTTATTTATTTATTTACCTTTTTTTTTTTTTTTTTTTTATTTACCAGGAGAGATACGCGCCTCCATTTCTGTGGTGGGACACGTCTCACCTGCTGCTGGTGAGAAGGGGGGGGGTGTCTCAGACGGCAGACCACAATACTATCAATATCTAGACACAAAATGCTGCCTAATAAACAGTATCTCAAGTTTTACATACTTAGGCTGCTCTTATTTTTCTGTCAGTAATAAATGAACTCATCGACTGTTCAGGTTTTCCTGTTGCAACATGTCAACATCAAACGTATCAACGCCGGACACGCTCACGGATGATGTCAGAGATACCAGGTTGCTAGGTAACTCTAGTTGTGAATGAAATGATCTATTCCTCCTATCCCATCATCTATATAACACATAAGTAAACTTTCAGCATTGTCAGGGAGAACTTCATCCACCTGGTTACACACTGCTCTGGGATCAGTCTGACACGCAGTGATGGTGGACATGATGAAGATTTTTCAGCTACAGGCAGCAAACGTGCACGTCCATGTGTGGAAAATTACAAATAACAAACTCTGCTATGACTACTAGATATCATGTTCATACTATATGTTTCATTTCTGACCAGATTCTGAGGATGAAGCTCCATGTTCCACATATTATTGTCATCATCTGCTTGTTGTGTTCTTGGCCGGCTGTCTTGTCATCAGTTTGTAACTGGAAAGTTGTGGTTTGTTTGAAGTGCATGAAAGCAAAGTGTTGTTGGCACAACGCTGCAGCCCAACCAGCTCAGGCTGATTCACTGTTCAGCCTTGTCTGAGCGCGTGCAGTAGCGACTCAGAGCAGCTGAAAGCAACGGAGGTCCCTTCAGCAGCCAGCAGGTGAGTCTTTGGGTGAAGGATCTTTTATGAATTCAATTTGCAAACCGTGTGTGTCGTGTGAGTGTTAAATGAAGCTCTGTGATGAGAATCAGCAGCTGAACTGGTCCCAGTCACAGCCTTCACTCAGCCTGGACAGCGATAGCAAACTCTGCTCATTGACTGGCTTAATAGTCCTACAGAAACCTGTTAATTACTGTGATGGGAGATAGGAATGGGACACCATACACATGGTAATTGAAGAGATGTGTGTAACCACCCCCACCATTATTAATCCACATAATTTCCTCTTTCATTTCAAATTAATTGGAATAAAACGCTTGCTACATTAGCCTCATAATGAAAGGCAATAATCTATGAAAAATGTGTAGGAGCGAGACCCTCTCTGCAGGTTCAAATTAATTAAATTCCATTTAAGCCATATTTCATTAAAACATTCATTTTCGAGCAGGCAGTATCGGGCCTGAAGAGGCACTGATGAGAGCAGAAAAAAGGCAAAATGCTGAAAGAAGCCAACTGTCAGCGAATATAGTTCCAAATTAATTATTTCAGCCTGATAACCCTTTTCATCTCTTCAACTCACTTTATAGAAAGAGCCAATTAATTATGTCAAACATGCTCTGTGCTGCGGCTCCCCGGAGAGGGCAGGCAGGCTGATGGGGATGTTTACTGGAAGAGGGAGGGTGATGGCAGGAGGTGGGGGGGGGGGGGGGGCAGTTCGACACACCTGTCAGGCATACAGCTCGTTATCCCGGCACTGAGGGCCCGGGCTGGTTCTGTCAGGATCCGGGCTCTAACAACGATCCAGGGGAACATGCTGGAGCTGCATAGCTGAGCAAACACACACACACACACACACACACACACACACACACACACACACACACACACACACCGTCCAGTGTTAGACAATTCACTCAATTAGTCGTCTGCAGTGAGCCGTAATGAGCTGGGGGGGGCGAGGTCGGCCCTCGGCGCTCCTCTGGAAACTTCCAGCTGCTTTGCTTCTACAGTCAGCTCTCATCATGGCGGCTGCTCCTGGGCCGACCTCGGTGTGGCGAACAGACTGAAACCGGTCCAGAACCGGGTTTCCTGCTCCTGGACCCGGAACTGCCGGGGGGGTCCTGTTACTTGATGACGTCACAGAAACCAAGTAAACAAAACGTGCACAAACACGCGCGATGCAACTGGCTCAAGACAACTTTATCTGTTTCCAACAAAATCACTTCAGGAGACGCTTCAGCTGCCGTCCAATCAGTGTTTAGAATCCAGGTAAACCAGGAAGGCCAGAGCGGATGGGACTGGGAGGACTGGGAGGACTGGGAGGACTGGAGGACTGGGAGGACTGGGAGGACTGGGAGGACTGGAGGACTGGGAGGACTGGGAGGACTGGGAGGACTGGAGGACTGGGAGGACTGGAGGACTGGGAGGACTGGGAGGAGGACTGGGAGGACTGGAGGACTGGGAGGACTGGAGGACTGGGAGGACTGGGAGGACTGGAGGACTGGGAGGACTGGGAGGAGGACTGGGAGGACTGGGAGGACTGGGAGGAGGACTGGGAGGACTGGAGGACTGGGAGGAGGACTGGGAGGACTGGAGGACTGGGAGGACTGGAGGACTGGGAGGACTGGAGGACTGGGAGGACTGGGAGGAGGACTGGGAGGACTGGGAGGACTGGGAGGAGGACTGGGAGGACTGGAGGACTGGGAGGAGGACTGGGAGGACTGGAGGACTGGGAGGAGGACTGGGAGGACTGGAGGACTGGGAGGACTGGGAGGACTGGGAGGAGGACTGGGAGGACTGGGAGGACTGGGAGGAGGACTGGGAGGACTGGGAGGACTGGGAGGAGGACTGGGAGGACTGGGAGGACTGGAGGACTGGGAGGACTGGGAGGAGGACTGGGAGGACTGGAGGACTGGGAAGACTGGGAGGAGGACTGGGAGGACTGGAGGACTGGGAGGACTGGGAGGAGGACTGGGAGGACTGGGAGGACTGGGAGGACTGGGAGGACTGGAGGACTGGGAGGACTGGGAGGACTGGGAGGACTGGAGGACTGGGAGGACTGGGAGGACTGGGAGGACTGGAGGACTGGGAGGACTGGAGGACTGGGAGGACTGGGAGGAGGACTGGGAGGACTGGGAGGAGGACTGGGAGGACTGGAGGACTGGGAGGAGGACTGGGAGGACTGGAGGACTGGGAGGAGGACTGGGAGGACTGGGAGGAGGACTGGGAGGACTGGAGGACTGGGAGGAGGACTGGGAGGACTGGAGGACTGGGAGGAGGACTGGGAGGACTGGAGGACTGGGAGGAGGACTGGGAGGACTGGGAGGACTGGGAGGAGGACTGGGAGGACTGGAGGACTGGGAGGACTGGGAGGACTGGGAGGAGGACTGGGAGGACTGGGAGGACTGGGAGGAGGACTGGGAGGACTGGAGGACTGGGAGGACTGGGAGGAGGACTGGGAGGACTGGGAGGACTGGAGGACTGGGAGGACTGGGAGGAGGACTGGGAGGACTGGAGGACTGGGAAGACTGGGAGGAGGACTGGGAGGACTGGAGGACTGGGAAGACTGGGAGGAGGACTGGGAGGACTGGGAGGAGGACTGGGAGGACTGGAGGACTGGGAGGACTGGGAGGAGGACTGGGAGGACTGGAGGACTGGGAGGACTGGGAGGAGGACTGGGAGGACTGGAGGACTGGGAGGACTGGGAGGAGGACTGGGAGGACTGGGAGGAGGACAGGGAAGACTGGGAGGAGGACTGGGAGGACTGGGAGGAGGACTGGGAGGACTGGGAGGAGGACTGGAGGACTGGGAGGACTGGGAGGAGGACTGGGAGGACTGGGAGGAGGACAGGGAAGACTGGGAGGAGGACTGGGAGGACTGGGAGGAGGACTGGGAGGACTGGGAGGAGGACTGGAGGACTGGGAGGACTGGGAGGAGGACTGGGAGGACTGGGAGGAGGACTGGGAGGGAAGGGATCTTTCTTCAGTCCGGTAAATGGTTCTCTTCCTGACCCCCCCCCCCTACTCTAACATTCAGTCACCACTTCATCCATTGGCTCATGCACGCCCTCACCTTTCTTTCCCAACGTGTCCCCTGTGAGATACCCCCGGGGGAGCAGGGGATAGGAGGGCCCCGATCAGGGCCCCACAACTACCCCCCACCCCTGTCAACGCCCCCCCACCACTCCACACATGCAGCCGATCCAGCACCACCCAGGGCCAGCAGCAGTCCCACCCCCGCCAGGCCAGCCCAGACCCAGGCCCCCTGAACAGCACCACTCCCCCGCCCAAACCCCCCCGGCACAGCCCCAGAAAGAGGGGCGTGGCAGGACCCCATTGTCACCCCCTCCCTCCCAGCTTATGAATGATTGTGAAGTGTGTGTTGTTTGCAATTAAAATTGGGAAGAAGTAACCACATCATGTTGGGAGCGGGACCACCAAAGCAGCCCCGCCCACCGCACACTGCATGGCCCGCCCCCCAAAATATGTCCATGTGTTGTCAGTGTGGGTTTTTTGTGTTATGTTGACTAAGTGTAATTAAAACTGGGAGGTGAACCGATGATGGGTGCAGCGATGGAGACCACCTTGATGGCCTCTCTCACCATCCAGATCAACATGTCCACCTCCCAACGCCCTGCCTGTGTGGTGGAAGAAGGGAAGGAGGGGGATCCGGGGATTTAGGTCCCGAGGGAAGCGCCCCTCCCTCAAGAAGATGAGCCACCTGTGGCACGAGGCACGTCCCCCATTCCCGGGGCCCCCGAAGGCCAGGACAGGCCAAGGGCAGCTGCCCCAACAACCAGGGCCCTCAGCAACCCCAATAAAGGAGCCGCCACCGGCCCCAGAAGGCACCAACGAACCACATGCAAAAGTGTGTGTGTGTGGGGGGGGGGGGGGGGGGGGCAAGGAAGAGGAGGGGCGGGAGAAGGAGAGACAGACCAAGGGCCCACCGCCCCCACACCCCTAGGAGACGCATTTGAGGTACATTGTTAAAACATCCTGCCGGAGCAAAAGCTGCAGCTGCCTACGATGAGGACTGAACGGGTTGCAACAACTGGAAAATGACAGTATCCTTAAGATAATAGTTTCTGCAAGATATAAAAAAGAACTCTGAACTAGCTGAATTTTGGAACAATGAACTTAGTTAAAAAAATTAAATGATGAACTATGAGCTGAACTACTTTATTAAATGTGTGAACTGAACTTTGAAGTTGTTCATGTAGAGTTTGAACTTTCCCAACACTGCCTGCAGCCTTACAAAGTTTCTCATCGGGTCCATGATGTTCATTACAGGAAAATATCTATTTTAAAAGATTTCTCCTGTTTATCATCCTTACACCTCCTCATTAGTGCTGCACCAAATCTTAGATTTTTTTTTATTTTTGCATTTTCTCCAACTTTTGAACAGCTAAATATCATGAAGTCTGGACTTCTGCCCAACAGAAGGAAGTTACTGGTGCAGTTGGACCACATGATAGTCACTGTGTACATTTATTTGTTTCTGATAATGAAGATACACTTCCAGAGGTGTGTAATCCTGGTGCCATAAAGTAAGTCCTGTCGGGCAGCTGTGCCAACCAGTTGAAACCAGCTGAATTCAATCAGCTCAGCTCCACTGCAATGGGCCTGTTAGTGAAAATACCTGTTCTAAATGCACAGGTAGATCCAAACACATGGCAGCACTTTTACTTTATGGCACCTGGATGATAGACCTCTGTCAACTTCTAACTCATCACACTGGAACTGAAGAGAGTCAGTAAAATTTACAGCCTGCCTGGTACGATAACAGCTACCAGTACAATACTGGAAGAGGAGAGATCATCTTGGGCAGCTGATGGATGCTTTGTGATGAAAAACATTTTCAGGTAAACGGACATTACCTGCACAAGCTGAAGATGTTATGCTGTTCTGCACCATGTTCTAGATCAGGGGAGCCCAAAGTTGGTCCTGAGGGCTGCTGGTTTTCGATGTATTCCCAACCAGTCGAGGCAGATGGCTGCCCTCCCTGAGCCGGGTTCTGCCGGAGGTTTTCTTCCTGTTAAAGGGGAGTTTTTTCCTTCCCACTGTCGCCGTGTGCAGCTACGGATGGGGGATTGGATCCAAGTCATGACTCGATCAGTTTAGCTTGTCTTAGCCAGGCTATTTATTATGAATTGGTTTGAATTGATGTGTCTGTGAAGGATCCTGAGACATCATTGTCGTGAAGTAATATGTAAAGCAGAACTGAATGGCATTAACCCGGTTCCAACACACCCGGCTTCCATTAAATGGATCCAACAGGGATAAATGGAAAACCTGCAGAGCTGTTCTAGATCATAGTGCATCAGCAGCTGCTGCATGTTGATCAAATCTCTCTGTTTAGATGGCTTATACTTCATGAAGAGGATGAAAAAACTACCAGGTGTGTTCAACAGCCAATGATGCTGTAGAAACTCTGGGAAACAGAGAAAAGTTTGTTATACAAAACTAGGTATATATTCTACTTCATGACCACTTCGGTTGTAATAATCAGTTCATCGTTTCCTTAAATCCAGAACTCTTTTTGTTTGTTCACATCTCATTTATATGTGTCAACCTTTTCTGCGGTGTGTGTACCGGCACGGCCCCCATCAGAACTGTTCTAGATCTGCCCCTGTTTGGAACTGTCATCTTTATTTCTTTATCGATGACAGTTTTGTGTAACGTTATCTTAAGCTTTAACCTGCAAAACATTAGCAGCGTGTTATAAACTGAACTAAAGTGAATTATTTTAGTTAATTGGACGGTTGTGAGTTGGTCCTGAATAAATAAAGCTGAAATGATCTAATCATGTATGTCAGACATTGTCTGAATCTGAATTATCTTTCCGTCTATTTGTTTGTCAAATGGATAAAATCTCTGCCATTTCTTCCATGACATTCATTCATTTTCCTAACCGCTTAGTCCAATTCAGGGTTGCGGGGAAGCTGGAGCCTATCCCAGTGCGTTTGTCCCAGCATTCTTCCATGACATAACAGCTCATAGATGTCTCGACATCTTGTCCAGGTATTATTTGGAGATACAGAGGCTTCTCCACCTCGACCTGGTCTGCAACTTATTTCTGTTTCAGGAAGTTGCAGCATTTCCCAACATGGAAAATAAAGAAACGTGAGAGTGTGAAAAAGTTCAGGTCAGCAAACTAATGCGTTCTGCAAATAATGAGCCAGTTAACTTTATTTATTGGTTAACTATTGTTCAAATTCAACCAATAATTATCTTTTTTTAAAGAATTGCTTTAATTCTTTAAAAGAAAAAAATGTTTAATCTTTATTGTAGAACACAATCACAATGTTTCTCTTTTTCACATTAATTTTTATCTTTGAGGATTAACAAAGTATTATTTAATTCATATTACTGATGATAAAAAGAAAATATTTTAACAGTGAAATGGGCGAGTTATGATTGATTGTTTTTCCAAGTGATGCTTCATAATACAGTTAGACTGCAAACCCATCTCTTAGTGATCTGAGTGGTTAGATTAATAGTTAGGAAGTAGTTAGGTAGTAATTAAATTTGTAGTTAGGTAATAGTCAAGTAGTAATTAGGTAGTAGTTGGACTAGTAGTTAGGTGGCAGTAATAGTCGTTGGGTTAGAAGTAAGTACGTCAAAAGAAATGGATTTGACCAGCCACAGTAATGTAGATGTAAATAAACACCAAGACTTAGAAACGTTTACACCGATCAGGATGAAATGACCCTACTGGTGACAGACTGAAGAAATGCTTCCTTCACTGAGTCTGATGATGAGAGCACCAGGAAAAGAAGCAGCTTGTGGTGTGAATTAGTTCCCAACGGACACATTAGCTCTCTTACACTGATCTTGTCAAGCATATAGAGGAAGATACTCTGGAGACTGAGCAGAGCTACAGGTACAGACTGCAGTCTTCTTCCGCACACTTCCATTCTCCGTCTTCTACACAAACTTTCACACAAACACATATCCACAAGAGGAGAGAAAAAAAACATTTATAAAAATTGATGGTGATATGATGGATGAATGAGGTGGGAGATTAAAGCAAAAATTTTACAAGTTACCATCTAGTGGTGAAACAGAGGATCTGTGTTGCCAGCTGTGACTGCAAGGATCACATCAGGATGAGATCAGAAAAATGTCAGGACAACAGCAGACTAACATCAGGACACCAGGATAAAACCAGAATTACATCATTATAACACCAGGATTACATCAAAATAGCACCAAAATAACATCTGGATAACTTCAGGAAAACACTTGAATGACACCAGAAGAGCACCAGGATACCATCAGGATAGTATAGGATAGTACCAACAAAACACCAAGAAAGTATCAGGATAACATGAGGATAACACCAGAATGACATGAGATTAACATTTGGAATACACCAGGATAACACCAGGAAAACAATAAAATAACATGATATTGACATTAGGCTAACACCAGGATAACATCAGGATAATAGCAGGAAAACAGCAGGATAACATCAGGATTACATCAGGACAACACCAGGATAACATCAGGATAACACCAGGATAAGAGCAGGATAACATCAGCATTACACCAGGATAACATCAGGATAACATCAGGATAACACCAGGATAACACCAGGATAACACCAGGATAACATCAGGATAATAGCAGGAAAACAGCAGGATAACATCAGGATTACATCAGGATAACACCAGGATAACATCAGGATAATAGCAGGATAACACCAGGATTACAGCAGGATAACATCAGGATAACATCAGGATAAAACCAGGATAACATCAGGATTACATCAGGACAACACCAGGATAACATCAGGATAACACCAGGATAAGAGCAGGATAACATCAGCATTACACCAGGATAACATCAGGATAAAACCAGTATAACACCAGGATAACATCAGGATAAAATCAAGATAACAGCAGGATAACATCAGGATAACATCAGGATTACATCAGGGTAACAGCAGGATAACAGCAGGATAATAGCAGGATAACACCAGGATAACATCAGGATAACATCAAGATAATAGCAGGATAACATCAGGATAACATCAGGATAATAGCAGGATAACATCAGGATGACAGCAGGATAACATCAGGATAACATCAGGATAACGGCAGGATAATAGCAGGATAACATGAGGATAACACCAGGATAATAGCAGGATAACATCAGGATAACACCAGGATAACATCAAGATAATAGCAGGATAACATCAGGATAACATCAGGATAACAGCAGGATAACATCAGGATAACAGAAGGATAACATCAGGATAACACCAGGATAAGAGCAGGATAACATCAGGATGACATCAGAATAACATCAGGATAACATCAAGATAACACAAGGATAAGAGCAGGATAACATCAGGAAGACATCAGAATAACATCAGGATTACATCAAGATAACACCAGGATAAGAGCAGGATAACATCAGGATAACAGCAGGAAAACATCAGGATAACAGCAGGATAATAGCAGGATAACATCAGGATAACATCAAGATAACACCAGGATAAGAGCAGGATAACATCAGGATAACAGCAGGAAAACATCAGGATAACAGCAGGATAATAGCAGGATAACAGCAGGATAACATCAGGATAACAGAAGGATAACATCAGGATAACACCAGGATAAGAGCAGGATAACATCAGGATGACATCAGAATAACATCAGGATAACATCAAGATAACACCAGGATAAGAGCAGGATAATATCAGGATAACAGCAGGAAAACATCAGGATAACAGCAGGATAATAGCAGGATAACATCAGGATAACACCAGGATTACAGCAGGATAACATTAGGATAACACCAGGATAAGAGCAGGATAACATCAGGATGACATCAGAATAACATCAGGATAACATCAAGATAACACCAGGATAAGAGCAGGATAACATCAGGATAACAGCAGGAAAACATCAGGATAACAGCAGGATAATAGCAGGATAACATCAAGATAACACCAGGATAAGAGCAGGATAACATCAGGATAACAGCAGGAAAACATCAGGATAACAGCAGGATAACATCAGGATAACATCATGATAATAGCAAGATAACACCAGGATAACATCAGGATAACACCAAGATAACATCAAGATAATAGCAGGATAACATCAGGATAGCACCAGGATAACATCAGGATAACACCAGGATAACACCAGGATAACAGCAGGATAACATCAGGATAACACCAGGATGAGAGCAGGATAACATCAGGATAACAGCAGGATAACATCAGGATAATAGTATGATAACACCAGGATTACATCAGGATAACACCAGGATAACATCAGGATAACTTCAGAATAACATCAGGATAACACCAGGATAACAGCAGGATAACACCAGGATAACATCAGGATAACATCAGGATAACAGCAGGATAACATCAGGATAACAGAAGGATAACATCAGGATAACACCAGGATAAGAGCAGGATAACATCAGGATGACATCAGAATAACATCAGGATAACATCAAGATAACACCAGGATAAGAGCAGGATAACATCAGGATGACATCAGAATAACATCAGGATAACATCAAGATAACACCAGGATAAGAGCAGGATAACATCAGGATAACAGCAGGAAAACATCAGGATAACAGCAGGATAATAGCAGGATAACATCAGGATAACACCAGGATTACAGCAGGATAACATTAGGATAACACCAGGATAAGAGCAGGATAACATCAGGATAACACCAGGATAACATCAAGATAATAGCAGGATAACATCAGGATAACATCAGGATAACAGCAGGATAACATCAGGATAACAGCAGGATAACATCAGGATAACATCATGATAATAGCAAGATAACACCAGGATTACATCAGGATAACACCAGGATAACATCAGGATAACACCAGGAAAGGAGCAGGATAACATCAGGATAACACCAAGATAACATCAAGATAATAGCAGGATAACATCAGGATAGCACCAGGATAACATCAGGATAACACCAGGATAACATCAGGATAACTTCAGAATAACATCAGGATAACACCAGGATAACAGCAGGATAACACCAGGATAACATCAGGATAACATCAGGCTAACAGCAGTATAATAGCAGGAAAACAGCAGGATAAGAACAGGATAACACCAGGATAACATCAGAATAACATCAGGATAACACCAGGATAACAGCAGGATAACACCAGGATAACATCAGGATAACATCAGGATAACAGCAGTATAACAGCAGGATAACAGCAGGATAACAGCAGGATAATAGCAGGATAACACCAGGATAACATCAGGATAACAGCAGGATAATAGCAGGATAACAGCAGGATAATAGCAGGATAACATCAGGATAACAGCAGGATAACATCAGGATAACATCAGGATAACGGCAGGATAATAGCAGGATAACATGAGGATAACACCAGGATAATAGCAGGATAACATCAGGATAACACCAGGATAACACCAGGATAACATCAGGATAACAGCAGGATAATAGCAGGATAAAAGCAGGATAATAGCAGGATAACATCAGGATAACAGCAGGATAACATCAGGATAACATCAGGATAACGGCAGGATAATAGCAGGATAACATGAGGATAACACCAGGATAATAGCAGGATAACATCAGGATAACACCAGGATAACATCAAGATAATAGCAGGATAACATCAGGATAACATCAGGATAACAGCAGGATAACATCAGGATAACAGAAGGATAACATCAGGATAACACCAGGATAAGAGCAGGATAACATCAGGATGACATCAGAATAACATCAGGATAACATCAAGATAACACCAGGATAAGAGCAGGATAACATCAGGATAACAGCAGGAAAACATCAGGATAACAGCAGGATAATAGCAGGATAACATCAAGATAACACCAGGATAAGAGCAGGATAACATCAGGATAACAGCAGGAAAACATCAGGATAACAGCAGGATAATAGCAGGATAACATCAAGATAACACCAGGATAAGAGCAGGATAACATCAGGATAACAGCAGGAAAACATCAGGATAACAGCAGGATAACATCAGGATAACATCATGATAATAGCAAGATAACACCAGGATTACATCAGGATAACACCAGGATAACATCAGGATAACACCAGGAAAGGAGCAGGATAACATCAGGATAACACCAAGATAACATCAAGATAATAGCAGGATAACAGCAGGATAACATCAGGATAGCACCAGGATAACATCAGGATAACACCAGGATAACACCAGGATAACAGCAGGATAACATCAGGATAACAGCAGGATAACATCAGGATAACACCAGGATGAGAGCAGGATAACATCAGGATAACAGCAGGATAACATCAGGATAATAGTAAGATAACACCAGGATTACATCAGGATAACACCAGGATAACATCAGGATAACATCAGGATAACAGCAGTATAATAGCAGGAAAACAGCAGGATAAGAACAGGATAACACCAGGATAACATCAGAATAACATCAGGATAACACCAGGATAACAGCAGGATAACACCAGGATAACATCAGGATAACATCAGGATAACAGCAGTATAATAGCAGGATAACAGCAGGATAAGAACAGGATAACACCAGGATAACAGCAGGATAACATCAGGATAAAAGCAGGATAATAGCAGGATAACATCAGGAAAACATCCGGATAACATCAGGATAACACCAGGATAACATCAGGATAACATCAGGATAATAGCAGGATAACATCAGGATAACAGCAGGATAATAGCAGGAGAATATCAGGATAACATCAGGATAATAGCAGGATAACATCAGGATAACACCAGGAAAGGAGCAGGATAACATCAGGATAACACCAGAATAACATCAAGATAATAGCAGGATAACATCAGGATAACAGCAGGATAACATCAGCACAACACCAGGATAAGGGCAGGATAACATCAGGATAACCTTAGGATAACAGCAGGATAACATCAGGATAACATTAGGAAAACATCAGGATAATAGCAGGATAACACATGGATCAGAGCAGGATAACATCAGGATTACATCAGGATAACACCAGGATAACATCAGGATAATAGCAGGATAACACCAGGATAACATCAGGATAACATCAGGATAATAGCAGGATAACACAAGGATTACAGCAGGATAACATCAGGATAACACAAGGATAACAGCAGGATAACATCAGGATGACAGCAGGATAACATCAGGATATCACCAGAATAATAGCAGGATAACATCAGGATAACACCAGGAAAGGAGCAGGATAACATCAGGATAACACCAAGATAACATCAAGATAATAGCAGGATAACAGCAGGATAACATCAGGATAACACCAGGATAACATCAGGATAATAGCAGGATAACATCAGGATAACAGCAGGATAATATCAGGATAACATCAGGATAATAGCAAGATAACACCAGGATTACAGCAGGATAACATCAGGATTACATCAGGATAACACCAGGATAACATCAGGATAACATCAGGATAATAGCAGGATAACACCAGTATAACAACAGTATAACACCAGGATAACAGCAGGATAAGAGCAGGATAACATCAGGATAACACCAGGATAAGAGCAGGATAACATCAGGATAATAGCAGGATAACACCAGGATTACAGCAGGATAACATCAGGATAACACAAGGATAACAGCAGGAGAACATCAGGATGACAGCAGGATAACATCAGGATAACACCAGGAAAGGAGCAGGATAAGATCAGGATAACACCAAGATAACATCAAGATAATAGCAGGATAACCCCACGATAACATCAGGATAGCACCAGGATAACATCAGGATAACACCACGATAACACCAGGATAACAGCAGGATAACATCAGGATAACAGCAGGATAACATCAGGATAACACCAGGATAAGAGCAGGATAACATCAGGATTACATCAGGATAACACCAGGATAATAGCAGGATAACATCAGGATAACACCAGGAAAGGAGCAGGATAACATAAGGATAACACCAAGATAACATCAATATAATAGCAGGATAACAGCAGGATAACATCAGGATAGCACCAGGATAACATCAGGATAACACCACGATAACACCAGGATAACAGCAGGATAACATCAGGATAACACCAGGATAAGAGCAGGATAACATCAGGATAACAGCAGGATAACATCAGGATAACACCAGGATAACAGCAGGATAACAGCAGGATAACACCAGGAAAGGAGCAGGATAACATCAGAATAACACCAGGATAACATCAAGATAATAGCAGGTTAACATCAGGATAACATCAGGATAACAGCAGGATAACATCAGGATAATAGCAGGAAAACAGCAGGATAACATCAGGATTACATCAAGATAACACCAGGATAACATCAGGATAACATCAGGATAATAGCAGGATAACACCAGGATTACAGCAGGATAACATCAGGATAACATCAGGATAACACCAGGATGACATCAGGATTACATCAGGACAACACCAGGATAAAATCCGGATAACACCAGGATAAGAGCAGGATAACATCAGGATAACATCAGGGTAACAGCAGGATAACATCAGGATAATAGCAGGATAACATCAGGATAACATAAGGATTACTCCAGGATAACATCAGGATAACATCAGGATAACACCAGGATAACACCAGCATAACATCAGTATAACATCAAGATAACAGCAGTATAACATAAGGATAACAGCAGGATAACATCAGGATTACATCAGGGTAACAGCAGGATAACATCAGGATAATAGCAGGATAACATCAGGATAACATCAGGATTACATCAGGACAACACCAGGATAACATCAGGATAACATCAGGATAATAGCAGGACAACACCCGGATAACATCAGGATAACACCAGGATAAGAGCAGGATAAGAGCAAGATAACATCAGGATAACACCAAGATAACATCAAGAAAATAGCAGGATAACATCAGGATAACACCAAGATAACATCAAGATAATAGCAGGATAACATCAGGATAACACCAGGATAAGAGCAGGATAACATCAGGATAACAGCAGCATAACAGCAGGATAACAGCAGGATACCATCAGGATAATAGCAGGATAACACAAGGATAACAGCAGGATAACATCAGGATGACAGCAGGATAACATCAGGATAACACCAGGATAAGAGCAGGATAACATCAGGATAACATCAGGGTAATAGCAGGATAACATCAGGATAACATCAGGATAACACCAGGATAACACCAAGATAACATCAGGATAACACCAAGATAACATCAGGATAACAGCAGGATAACAGCAGGATAACACCAGGATAAAAGCAGGATAACAGCAGGAAAACATCAGGATAACACCAGGATAACACCAAGATAACATCAGGATAACACCAAGATAAAAGCAGGATAACAGCAGGATAACATCAGGATAACACCAGGATAACACCAAGATGACATCAGGATAACACCAAGATAACATCAGGATAACACCAAGATAAAAGCAGGATAACAGCAGGATAACATCAGGATAACATCCGGATAACACCAGGATAACATCATGATGACAGCAGGATAACATCAGGATAACACCAGAATAATAGCAGGATAACATCAGGATAACACCAGGAAAGGAGCAGGATAACATAAGGATAACACCAGGATAACATCAATATAATAGCAGGATAACAGCAGGATAACATCAGGATTACATCAAGATAACACCAGGATAACATCAGGATAACATCAGGATAATAGCAGGATAACACCAGGATTACAGCAGGATAACATCAGGATAACATCAGGATAACACCAGGATGACATCAGGATTACATCAGGACAACACCAGGATAAAATCCGGATAACACCAGGATAAGAGCAGGATAACATCAGGATAACATCAAGATAACAGCAGGATAACATCAGGATAACAGCAGGATAACATCAGGATTACATCAGGGTAACAGCAGGATAACATCAGGATAATAGCAGGATAACATCAGGATAACATAAGGATTACTCCAGGATAACATCAGGATAACATCAGGATAACACCAGGATAACACCAGCATAACATCAGTATAACATCAAGATAACAGCAGTATAACATAAGGATAACAGCAGGATAACATCAGGATTACATCAGGGTAACAGCAGGATAACATCAGGATAATAGCAGGATAACATCAGGATAACATCAGGATTACATCAGGACAACACCAGGATAACATCAGGATAACATCAGGATAATAGCAGGACAACACCCGGATAACATCAGGATAACACCAGGATAAGAGCAGGATAAGAGCAAGATAACATCAGGATAACACCAAGATAACATCAAGAAAATAGCAGGATAACATCAGGATAACACCAAGATAACATCAAGATAATAGCAGGATAACATCAGGATAACACCAGGATAAGAGCAGGATAACATCAGGATAACAGCAGCATAACAGCAGGATAAAAGCAGGATACCATCAGGATAATAGCAGGATAACACAAGGATAACAGCAGGATAACATCAGGATGACAGCAGGATAACATCAGGATAACACCAGAATAATAGCAGGATAACATCAGGATAACACCAGGAAAGGAGCAGGATAACATAAGGATAACACCAGGATAACATCAATATAATAGCAGGATAACAGCAGGATAACATCAGGATAGCACCAGGATAACATCAGGATAACACCAGGATAACAGCAGGATAACATCAGGATAACACCAGGATAAGAGCAGGATAACATCAGGATAACAGCAGGATAACATCAGGATAACATCAGGATAACAGCAGGATAACATCAGGATAATAGCAGGATAACACCAGGATAACATCAGGATAACATCAGGGTAATAGCAGGATAACATCAGGATAACATCAGGATAACACCAGGATAACACCAAGATAACATCAGGATAACACCAAGATAACATCAGGATAACAGCAGGATAACAGCAGGATAACACCAGGATAAAAGCAGGATAACAGCAGGATAACATAAGGATAACACCAAGATAACATCAAGATAATAGCAGGATAACAGCAGGATAACATCAGGATAGCAGCAGGATAAAATCAGGATAACACCACGATAACACCAGGATAACAGCAGGATAACATCAGGATAACATCAGGATAACAGCAGGATAACATCAGGATAACACCAGGATAACATCAAGATAAAAGCAGGATAACAGCAGGATAACATCAGGATAACATCCGGATAACACCAGGATAACACCAAGATAACATCAGGATAAAAGCAGGATAACATCAGGAAAACACCAGGATAACATCAGGATGACAGCAGGATAACACCAGGATAACAGCAGGATAAGAGCAGGATAATAGCAGGATAACACCAGGATTACAGCAGGATAACATCAGGATAACAGCAGGATAACATAAGGATAAAACCAGGATAGGAGCAGGATAACATCAGCATAACAGCAGGATAACATCAGAATAACATCAGGATAATAGCAGGATAACATCAGGATAACACCAGGAAAGGAGCAGGATAACATCAGGATAACACCAGGAAAGGAGCAGGATAACACCAAGATAACATAAGGATAATAGCAGGATAACAGCAGGATAACATCAGGATAGCACCAGGTTAACATCAGGATAACACCACGATAACACCAGGATAACAGCAGGATAACATCAGGATAACATCAGGATAACATCAGGATAACAGCAGGATAACATCAGGATAACACCAGGATAAGAGCAGGATAAGATCAGGATAACAGCAGGATAACATCAGGATAACATCAGGATAATAGCAAGATAACACCAGGATTACAGCAGGATAACATCAGGATTACATCAGGATAACACCAGGATAACATCAGGATAACATCAGGATAATAGCAGGATAACACCAGGACAACATCAGGATAACACCAGGATAACACCAGGACAAAATTAGGATAACAGCAGGATAACATCAGGATAACAGCAGGATAACATCAGGATAATAGCAGGATAACACCAGGATAACACCAGGATACCATCTGGAAAACAGCAGGATAATAACAGGATAACATCAGGATAACATCAGGATAACACCAGGATAACATCAGGATAACAGCAGGATAATAGCAGGATAACATCAGGATAACATCAGGATAACACCAGGATAACACCAAGATAACATCAGGATAACACCAAGATAACATCAGGATAACAGCAGGATAACATCAGGATAACACCAGGATAACATCAGGATAACATCAAGATAAAAGCAGGATAACAGCAGGATAACATCAGGATAACACCAGGATAACACCAAGATAACATCAGGATAACACCAAGATAAAAGCAGGATAACAGCAGGATAACATCAGGATAACATCCAGATAACACCAGGATAACACCAAGATAACATAAGGATAAAAGCAGGATAACATCAGGAAAACACCAGGATAACATCAGGATGACAGCAGGATAACACCAGGATAACATCAGGATAACACCAGGATAACAGCAGGATAATAGCAGGATAACACCAGGATTACAGCAGGATAACATCAGGATAACAGCAGGATAACATAAGGATAAAACCAGGATAGGAGCAGGATAACATCAGCATAACAGCAGGATAACATCAGAATAACATCAGGATAATAGCAGGATAACATCAGGATAACACCAGGAAAGGAGCAGGATAACATCAGGATAACACCAGGATAAAAGCAGGATAACATCAGGATAACATCAGGATGACAGCAGGATAACACCAGGATAACATCAGGATAACACCAGGATAACAGCAGGATAAGAGCAGGATAACATCAGGATAACAGCAGGATAACATAAGGATAAAACCAGGATAACAGCAGGATAACAGCAGGATAACTTCAGGATAACACCAGGATAATAGCAGGCTAACATCAGGATAACACCAGGAGAGGAGCAGGATAAAATCAGGATAACACCAGGATAACATCAGGATAATAGCAGGATAACATCAGGATAACATCAGGATAACATCAGGATAATAGCAGGATAACATCAGGATAACAACAGGATAACAGCAGGATAATAGCAGGATAACATCAGGATAACACCAGGATAATAGCAGGATAACATCAGGATAACACCAGGAAAGGAGCAGGAAAACATAAGGATAACACCAAGATAACATCAATATAATAGCAGGATAACAGCAGGATAACATCAGGATAGCACCAGGATAACATCAGGATAACACCACGATAACACCAGGATAACAGCAGGATAACATCCGGATAACACCAGGATAAGAGCAGGATAACATCAGGATAACAGCAGGATAACATCAGGATAACACCAGGATAACAGCAGGATAACAGCAGGATAACACCAGGAAAGGAGCAGGATAACATCAGAATAACACCAGGATAACATCAAGATAATAGCAGGTTAACATCAGGATAACATCAGGATAACAGCAGGATAACATCAGGATAATAGCAGGAAAACAGCAGGATAACATCAGGATTACATCAAGATAACACCAGGATAACATCAGGATAACATCAGGATAATAGCAGGATAACACCAGGATTACAGCAGGATAACATCAGGATAACATCAGGATAACACCAGGATGACATCAGGATTACATCAGGACAACACCAGGATAAAATCCGGATAACACCAGGATAAGAGCAGGATAACATCAGGATAACATCAAGATAACAGCAGGATAACATCAGGATAACAGCAGGATAACATCAGGATTACATCAGGGTAACAGCAGGATAACATCAGGATAATAGCAGGATAACATCAGGATAACATCAGGATAACATAAGGATTACACCAGGATAACATCAGGATAACATCAGGATAACACCAGGATAACACCAGCATAACATCAGTATAACATCAAGATAACAGCAGTATAACATAAGGATAACAGCAGGATAACATCAGGATTACATCAGGATAACAGCAGGATAACATCAGGATAATAGCAGGATAACATCAGGATAACATCAGGATTACATCAGGACAACACCAGGATAACATCAGGATAACATCAGGATAATAGCAGGACAACACCCGGATAACATCAGGATAACACCAGGATAAGAGCAGGATAAGAGCAAGATAACATCAGGATAACACCAAGATAACATCAAGAAAATAGCAGGATAACATCAGGATAACACCAAGATAACATCAAGATAATAGCAGGATAACATCAGGATAACACCAGGATAAGAGCAGGATAACATCAGGATAACAGCAGCATAACAGCAGGATACCATCAGGATAATAGCAGGATAACACAAGGATAACAGCAGGATAACATCAGGATGACAGCAGGATAACATCAGGATAACACCAGAATAATAGCAGGATAACATCAGGATAACACCAGGAAAGGAGCAGGATAACATAAGGATAACACCAAGATAACATCAATATAATAGCAGGATAACAGCAGGATAACATCAGGATAGCACCAGGATAACATCAGGATAACACCACGATAACACCAGGATAACAGCACGATAACATCAGGATAACACCAGGATAAGAGCAGGATAACATCAGGATAACAGCAGGATAACATCAGGATAACATCAGGATAACAGCAGGATAACATCAGGATAATAGCAGGATAACACCAGGATAACATCAGGATAACATCAGGATAATAGCAGGATAACATCAGGATAACATCAGGATAACACCAGGATAACACCAAGATAACATCAGGATAACACCAAGATAACATCAGGATAACAGCAGGATAACAGCAGGATAACACCAGGATAACATCAGGATAACAGCAGGATAACATCAGGATAACATCAGGATAAAAGCAGGATAACAGCAGGATAACATCAGGATAACACCAGGATAACACCAAGATAACATCAGGATAACACCAAGATAAAAGCAGGATAACAGCAGGATAACATCAGGATAACACCAGGATAACACCAAGATAACATCAGGATAACACCAAGATAACATCAGGATAACACCAAGATAAAAGCAGGATAACAGCAGGATAACATCAGGATAACATCCGGATAACACCAGGATAACACCAAGATAACATCAGGATAAAAGCAGGATAACATCAGGAAAACAGCAGGATGACATAAGGATAAAACCAGGATAGGAGCAGGATAACATCAGCATAACAGCAGGATAACATCAGAATAACATCAGGATAATAGCAGGATAACATCAGGATAACACCAGGAAAGGAGCAGGATAACATCAGGATAACACCAGGATAACATCAGGATAATAGCAGGATAACATCAGGATAACATCAGGATGACAGCAGGATAACATCAGGATGACAGCATGATAACACCAGGATTAGAGCAGGATAACATCAGGATAACACAAGGATAACAGCAGGATAACATCAGGATGACAGCAGGATAACATCAGGATAACACCAGAATAATAGCAGGATAACATCAGGATAACACCAGGAAAGGAGCAGGATAACATAAGGATAACACCAAGATAACATCAAGATAATAGCAGGATAACAGCAGGATAACATCAGGATAGCAACAGGATAAAATCAGGATAACACCACGATAACACCAGGATAACAGCAGGATAACATCAGGATAACATCAGGATAACAGCAGGATAACATCAGGATAACACCAGGATAAGAGCAGGATAACATCAGGATAACACCAAGATAACATCAGGATAACACCAAGATAACATCAGGATAACAGCAGGATAACATCAGGATAACACCAGGATAACATCAAGATAAAAGCAGGATAACAGCAGGATAACATCAGGATAACATCCGGATAACACCAGGATAACACCAAGATAACATCAGGATAAAAGCAGGATAACATCAGGAAAACACCAGGATAACATCAGGATGACTGCAGGATAACACCAGGATAACAGCAGGATAAGAGCAGGATAACATGAGGATAAGAGCAGGATAATAGCAGGATAACACCAGGATTACAGCAGGATAACATCAGGATAACAGCAGGATAACATAAGGATAAAACCAGGATAGGAGCAGGATAACATCAGCATAACAGCAGGATAACATCAGAATAACATCAGGATAATAGCAGGATAACATCAGGATAACACCAGGAAAGGAGCAGGATAACATCAGGATAACACCAGGAAAGGAGCAGGATAACACCAAGATAACATAAGGATAATAGCAGGATAACAGCAGGATAACATCAGGATAGCACCAGGATAACATCAGGATAACACCACGATAACACCAGGATAACAGCAGGATAACATCAGGATAACATCAGGATAACAGCAGGATAACATCAGGATAACATCAGGATAACATCAGGATTACATCAGGATAACACCAGGATAACATCAGGATAACATCAGGATAATAGCAGGATAACACCAGGACAACATCAGGATAACACCAGGATAACACCAGGACAAAATTAGGATAACAGCAGGATAACATCAGGATAACAGCAGGATAACATCAGGATAATAGCAGGATAACACCAGGATAACACCAGGATACCATCTGGATAACAGCAGGATAATAACAGGATAACATCAGGATAACATCAGGATAACACCAGGATAACATCAGGATAACATCAGGATAACATCAGGATAACACCAGGATAACACCAAGATAACATCAGGATAACACCAAGATAACATCAGGATAACAGCAGGATAACATCAGGATAACACCAGGATAACATCAGGATAACATCAAGATAAAAGCAGGATAACAGCAGGATAACATCAGGATAACACCAGGATAACACCAAGATAACATCAGGATAACACCAAGATAAAAGCAGGATAACAGCAGGATAACATCAGGATAACATCCGGATAACACCAGGATAACACCAAGATAACATCAGGATAAAAGCAGGATAACATCAGGAAAACACCAGGATAACATCAGGAGGACATCAGGATAACACCAGGATAACATCAGGATAACACCAGGATAACATAAGGATAAAACCAGGATAGGAGCAGGATAACATCAGCATAACAGCAGGATAACATCAGAATAACATCAGGATAACATCAGGATAACATCAAGATAAAAGCAGGATAACAGCAGGATAACATCAGGATAACACCAGGATAACACCAAGATAACATCAGGATAACACCAAGATAAAAGCAGGATAACAGCAGGATAACATCAGGATAACACCAGGATAACAGCAGGATAACATCAGGATAACATCAGGATAACAGCAGGATAACATCAGGATAACACCAGGATAAGAGCAGGATAACATCAGGATAACACCAAGATAACATCAGGATAACACCAAGATAACATCAGGATAACAGCAGGATAACATCAGGATAACACCAGGATAACATCAAGATAAAAGCAGGATAACAGCAGGATAACATCAGGATAACATCCGGATAACACCAGGATAACACCAAGATAACATCAGGATAAAAGCAGGATAACATCAGGAAAACACCAGGATAACATCAGGATGACTGCAGGATAACACCAGGATAACAGCAGGATAAGAGCAGGATAACATGAGGATAAGAGCAGGATAATAGCAGGATAACACCAGGATTACAGCAGGATAACATCAGGATAACAGCAGGATAACATAAGGATAAAACCAGGATAGGAGCAGGATAACATCAGCATAACAGCAGGATAACATCAGAATAACATCAGGATAATAGCAGGATAACATCAGGATAACACCAGGAAAGGAGCAGGATAACATCAGGATAACACCAGGAAAGGAGCAGGATAACACCAAGATAACATAAGGATAATAGCAGGATAACAGCAGGATAACATCAGGATAGCACCAGGATAACATCAGGATAACACCACGATAACACCTGGATAACAGCAGGATAACATCAGGATAACATCAGGATAACAGCAGGATAACATCAGGATAACATCAGGATAACATCAGGATTACATCAGGATAACACCAGGATAACATCAGGATAACATCAGGATAATAGCAGGATAACACCAGGACAACATCAGGATAACACCAGGATAACACCAGGACAAAATTAGGATAACAGCAGGATAACATCAGGATAACAGCAGGATAACATCAGGATAATAGCAGGATAACACCAGGATAACACCAGGATACCATCTGGATAACAGCAGGATAATAACAGGATAACATCAGGATAACATCAGGATAACACCAGGATAACATCAGGATAACATCAGGATAACACCAGGATAACACCAAGATAACATCAGGATAACACCAAGATAACATCAGGATAACAGCAGGATAACATCAGGATAACACCAGGATAACATCAGGATAACATCAAGATAAAAGCAGGATAACAGCAGGATAACATCAGGATAACACCAGGATAACACCAAGATAACATCAGGATAACACCAAGATAAAAGCAGGATAACAGCAGGATAACATCAGGATAACATCCGGATAACACCAGGATAACACCAAGATAACATCAGGATAAAAGCAGGATAACATCAGGAAAACACCAGGATAACATCAGGAGGACATCAGGATAACACCAGGATAACATCAGGATAACACCAGGATAACAGCAGGATAAGAGCAGGATAACATGAGGATAAGAGCAGGATAATAGCAGGATAACACCAGGATTACAGCAGGATAACATCAGGATAACAGCAGGATAACATAAGGATAAAACCAGGATAGGAGCAGGATAACATCAGCATAACAGCAGGATAACATCAGAATAACATCAGGATAATAGCAGGATAACATCAGGATAACACCAGGAAAGGAGCAGGATAACATCAGGATAACACCAGGATAAAAGCAGGATAACATCAGGATAACATCAGGATGACAGCAGGATAACATCAGGATGACAGCAGGATAACACCAGGATAACATCAGGATAACACCAGGATAACAGCAGGATAAGAGCAGGATAACATCAGGATAACACCAGGATAAGAGCAGGCTAACATCAGGATAACACCAGGAGAGGAGCAGGATAAAATCAGGATAACACCAGGATAACATCAGGATAATAGCAGGATAACATCAGGATAACACCAGGATAACATCAGGATAACACCAGGATAACAGCAGGATAAGAGCAGGATAACATCAGGATAACAGCAGGATAACATAAGGATAAAACCAGGATAACAGCAGGATAACAGCAGGATAACTTCAGGATAACACCAGGATAATAGCAGGCTAACATCAGGATAACACCAGGAGAGGAGCAGGATAAAATCAGGATAACACCAGGATAACATCAGGATAATAGCAGGATAACATCAGGATAACATCAGGATAACATCAGGATAACACCAGGATAACAGCAGGATAACAGCAGGATAACATCAGGATAACACCAGGATAACACCAAGATAACATCAGGATAACACCAAGATAACATCAGGATAACAGCAGGATAACATCAGGATAACACCAGGATAACCATCAAGATAAAAGCAGGATAACAGCAGGATAACATCAGGATAACATCCGGATAACACCAGGATAACACCAAGATAACATCAGGATAAAAGCAGGATAACATCAGGAAAACACCAGGATAACATCAGGATGACAGCAGGATAACACCAGAATAACAGCAGGATAAGAGCAGGATAACATGAGGATAAGAGCAGGATAATAGCAGGATAACACCAGGATTACAGCAGGATAACATCAGGATAACAGCAGGATAACATAAGGATAAAACCAGGATAGGAGCAGGATAACATCAGCATAACAGAAGGATAACATCAGAATAACATCAGGATAATAGCAGGATAACATCAGGATAACACCAGGAAAGGAGCAGGATAACATCAGGATAACACCAGGAAAGGAGCAGGATAACACCAAGATAACATCAAGATAATAGCAGGATAACAGCAGGATAACATCAGGATAGCACCAGGATAACATCAGGATAACACCACGATAACACCAGGATAACAGCAGGATAACATCAGGATAACATCAGGATAACATCAGGATAACAGCAGGATAACATCAGGATAACACCAGGATAAGAGCAGGATAAGATCAGGATAACACCAAGATCAAAGCAGGATAACAGCAGGATGACATCAGGATAACACCAGGATAACACCAAGATAACATCAGGATAACACCAAGATAGCATCAGGATAACACCAAGATAAAAGCAGGATAACAGCAGGATAACATCAGGATAACATCCGGATAACACCAGGATAACACCAAGATAACATCAGGATAAAAGCAGGATAACATCAGGAAAACAGCAGGATAACATAAGGATAAAACCAGGATAGGAGCAGGATAACATCAGCATAACAGCAGGATAACATCAGAATAACATCAGGATAATAGCAGGATAACATCAGGATAACACCAGGAAAGGAGCAGGATAACATCAGGATAACACCAGGATAACACCAGAATAATAGCAGGATAACATCAGGATAACACCAGGAAAGGAGCAGGATAACATAAGGATAACACCAAGATAACATCAAGATAATAGCAGGATAACAGCAGGATAACATCAGGATAGCAGCAGGATAAAATCAGGATAACACCAGGATAACAGCAGGATAACATCAGGATAACATCAGGATAACAGCAGGATAACATCAGGATAACACCAGGATAAGAGCAGGATAAGATCAGGATAACACCAAGATAACATCAGGATAACACCAAGATAACATCAGGATAACAGCAGGATAACACCAGGATAACACCAAGATAACATCAGGATAAAAGCAGGATAACATCAGGAAAACACCAGGATAACATCAGGATGACAGCAGGATAACACCAGGATAACAGCAGGATAAGAGCAGGATAACATGAGGATAAGAGCAGGATAATAGCAGGATAACACCAGGATTACAGCAGGATAACATCAGGATAACAGCAGGATAACATAAGGATAAAACCAGGATAGGAGCAGGATAACATCAGCATAACAGCAGGATAACATCAGAATAACATCAGGATAATAGCAGGATAACATCAGGATAACACCAGGAAAGGAGCAGGATAACATCAGGATAACACCAGGAAAGGAGCAGGATAACACCAAGATAATATAAGGATAATAGCAGGATGACAGCAGGATAACATCAGGATAGCACCAGGATAACATCAGGATAACACCACGATAACACCAGGATAACAGCAGGAAAACATCAGGATAACATCAGGATAACATCAGGATAACAGCAGGATAACATCAGGATAACACCAGGATAAGAGCAGGATAAGATCAGGATAACAGCAGGATAACATCAGGATAACATCAGGATAATAGCAAGATAACACCAGGATTACAGCAGGATAACATCAGGATTACATCAGGATAACACCAGGATAACATCAGGATAACATCAGGATAATAGCAGGATAACACCAGGACAACATCAGGATAACACCAGGATAACACCAGGACAAAATTAGGATAACAGCAGGATAACATCAGGATAACAGCAGGATAACATCAGGATAATAGCAGGATAACACCAGGATAACACCAGGATACCATCTGGATAACAGCAGGATAATAACAGGATAACATCAGGATAACATCAGGATAACACCAGGATAACATCAGGATAACATCAGGATAACATCAGGATAACACCAGGATAACACCAAGATAACATCAGGATAACACCAAGATAACATCAGGATAACAGCAGGATAACATCAGGATAACACCAGGATAACATCAGGATAACATCAAGATAAAAGCAGGATAACAGCAGGATAACATCAGGATAACACCAGGATAACACCAAGATACCATCAGGATAACACCAAGATACCATCAGGATAACACCAAGATAAAAGCAGGATAACAGCAGGATAACATCAGGATAACATCCGGATAACACCAAGATAACATCAGGATAAAAGCAGGATAACATCAGGAAAACACCAGGATAACATCAGGATGACAGCAGGATAACACCAGGATAACATCAGGATAACACCAGGATAACAGCAGGATAAGAGCAGGATAACATGAGGATAAGAGCAGGATAATAGCAGGATAACACCAGGATTACAGCAGGATAACATCAGGATAACAGCAGGATAACATAAGGATAAAACCAGGATAGGAGCAGGATAACATCAGCATAACAGCAGGATAACATCAGGATAACACCAGGAAAGGAGCAGGATAACATCAGGATAACATCAGGATAACATCCGGATAACACCAGGATAACACCAAGATAACATCAGGATAAAAGCAGGATAACATCAGGAAAACACCAGGATAACATCAGGATGACAGCAGGATAACACCAGGATAACAGCAGGATAAGAGCAGGATAACATGAGGATAAGAGCAGGATAATAGCAGGATAACACCAGGATTACAGCAGGATAACATCAGGATAACAGCAGGATAACATAAGGATAAAACCAGGATAGGAGCAGGATAACATCAGCATAACAGCAGGATAACATCAGAATAACATCAGGATAATAGCAGGATAACATCAGGATAACACAAGGATAACAGCAGGATAACATCAGGATGACAGCAGGATAACATCAGGATAACACCAGAATAATAGCAGGATAACATCAGGATAACACCAGGAAAGGAGCAGGATAACATAAGGATAACACCAAGATAACATCAAGATAATAGCAGGATAACAGCAGGATAACATCAGGATAGCAGCAGGATAAAATCAGGATAACACCACGATAACACCAGGATAACAGCAGGATAACATCAGGATAACAGCAGGATAACAGCAGGATAACATCAGGATAAGACCAGGATAAGAGCAGGATAAGATCAGGATAACACCAAGATAACATCAGGATAACACCAAGATAACATCAAGATAAAAGCAGGATAACAGCTGGATAACATCAGGATAACATCCGGATAACACCAGGATAACACCAAGATAACATCAGGATAAAAGCAGGATAACATCAGGAAAACACCAGGATAACATCAGGATGACAGCAGGATAACACCAGGATAACAGCAGGATAAGAGCAGGATAACATGAGGATAAGAGCAGGATAATAGCAGGATAACACCAGGATTACAGCAGGATAACATCAGGATAACAGCAGGATAACATAAGGATAAAACCAGGATAGGAGCAGGATAACATCAGCATAACAGCAGGATAACATCAGAATAACATCAGGATAATAGCAGGATAACATCAGGATAACACCAGGAAAGGAGCAGGATAACATCAGGATAACACCAGGAAAGGAGCAGGATAACACCAAGATAATATAAGGATAATAGCAGGATGACAGCAGGATAACATCAGGATAGCACCAGGATAACATAAGGATAACACCACGATAACACCAGGATAACAGCAGGATAACATCAGGATAACATCAGGATAACATCAGGATAACAGCAGGATAACATCAGGATAACACCAGGATAAGAGCAGGATAAGATCAGGATAACAGCAGGATAACATCAGGATAACATCAGGATAATAGCAAGATAACACCAGGATTACAGCAGGATAACATCAGGATTACATCAGGATAACACCAGGATAACATCAGGATAACATCAGGATAATAGCAGGATAACACCAGGACAACATCAGGATAACACCAGGATAACACCAGGACAAAATTAGGATAACAGCAGGATAACATCAGGATAACAGCAGGATAACATCAGGATAATAGCAGGATAACACCAGGATAACACCAGGATACCATCTGGATAACAGCAGGATAATAACAGGATAACATCAGGATAACATCAGGATAACACCAGGATAACATCAGGATAACATCAGGATAACACCAGGATAACACCAAGATAACATCAGGATAACACCAAGATAACATCAGGATAACAGCAGGATAACATCAGGATAACACCAGGATAACATCAGGATAACATCAAGATAAAAGCAGGATAACAGCAGGATAACATCAGGATAACACCAGGATAACACCAAGATACCATCAGGATAACACCAAGATACCATCAGGATAACACCAAGATAAAAGCAGGATAACAGCAGGATAACATCAGGATAACATCCGGATAACACCAAGATAACATCAGGATAAAAGCAGGATAACATCAGGAAAACACCAGGATAACATCAGGATGACAGCAGGATAACACCAGGATAACATCAGGATAACACCAGGATAACAGCAGGATAAGAGCAGGATAACATGAGGATAAGAGCAGGATAATAGCAGGATAACACCAGGATTACAGCAGGATAACATCAGGATAACAGCAGGATAACATCAGGATAACACCAGGAAAGGAGCAGGATAACATCAGGATAACACCAGGATAAAAGCAGGATGACATCAGGATAACATCAGGATGACAGCAGGATAACATCAGGATGACAGCAGGATAACACCAGGATAACATCAGGATAACACCAGGATAACAGCAGGATAAGAGCAGGATAACATCAGGATAACAGCAGGATAACATAAGGATAAAACCAGGATAACAGCAGGATAACAGCAGGATAACTTCAGGATAACACCAGGATAATAGCAGGCTAACATCAGGATAACACCAGGAAAGGAGCAGGATAAAATCAGGATAACACCAGGATAACATCAGGATAATAGCAGGATAACATCAGGATAACATCAGGATGACAGCAGGATAACATCAGGATAACAGCAGGATAATAGGAGGATAACATCAGGATAACATCAGGATAATAGGAGGATAACATCAGGATAACATCAGGATTACATCAGGATAACACCAGGATAACATCAGGATAACATCAGGATAATAGCAGGATAACACCAGGACAAACTCAGGATAACACCAGGATAACACCAGGACAAAATTAGGATAACAGCAGGATAACATCAGGATAATAGCAGGATAACACCAGGATAACATCAGGATAACACCAGGATACCATCTGGATAACAGCAGGATAATAACAGGATAACATCAGGATAACACCAGGATAACACCAGCATAACATCAGTATAACATCAAGATAACAGCAGGATAACATAAGGATAACAGCAGGATAACATCAGGATTACATCAGGGTAACAGCAGGATAACATCAGGATAATAGCAGGATAACATCAGGATAACATCAGGATTACATCAGGACAACACCAGGATAACATCAGGATAACAACAGGATAATAGCAGGACAACACCCGGATAACATCAGGATAACACCAGGATAAGAGCAGGATAAGAGCAGGATAACATCAGGATAACAGCAGGATAACATAAGGATAAAACCAGGATAACAGCAGGATAACACCAGGATAACACCAAGATAACATCAGGATAACACCAAGATAACATCAGGATAACAGCAGGATAACATCAGGATAACACCAGGATAACATCAAGATAAAAGCAGGATAACAGCAGGATAACATCAGGATAACATCGGGATAACACCAGGATAACATCAGGATAACAGCAGGATAACATCAGGATAACACCAGGATAATAGCAGGCTAACGTCAGGATAACACCAGGATAACATCAGGATAATAGCAGGATAACTCAGGATAACATCCGGATAACACCAGGAAAGCAGCAGGATAAGAGCAGGATAAAATCAGGATAACATCAGGATAACATCAGGATAACAGCAGGATAACATAAGGATAAAACCAGGATAACAGCAGGATAACATCAGGATAACAGAAGGATAACATCAGGATAACACCAGGATAATAGCAGGCTAACATCAGGATTAAAGCAGGATAACATCAGGATAATAGCAGGATAACACCAGGATAACATCAGGATTACATCAGGACAACACCAGGATAACATCAGGATAACATCAGGATAATAGCAGGACAACACCCGGATAACACCAGCATAACATCAGTATAACATCAAGATAACAGCAGTATAACATAAGGATAACAGCAGGATAACATCAGGATTACATCAGGGTAACAGCAGGATAACATCAGGATAATAGCAGGATAACATCAGGATAACATCAGGATTACATCAGGACAACACCAGGATAACATCAGGATAACATCAGGATAATAGCAGGACAACACCCGGATAACATCAGGATAACACCAGGATAAGAGCAGGATAAGAGCAAGATAACATCAGGATAACACCAAGATAACATCAAGAAAATAGCAGGATAACATCAGGATAACACCAAGATAACATCAAGATAATAGCAGGATAACATCAGGATAACACCAGGATAAGAGCAGGATAACATCAGGATAACAGCAGCATAACAGCAGGATAACAGCAGGATACCATCAGGATAATAGCAGGATAACACAAGGATAACAGCAGGATAACATCAGGATGACAGCAGGATAACATCAGGATAACACCAGAATAATAGCAGGATAACATCAGGATAACACCAGGAAAGGAGCAGGATAACATAAGGATAACACCAAGATAACATCAATATAATAGCAGGATAACAGCAGGATAACATCAGGATAGCACCAGGATAACATCAGGATAACACCACGATAACACCAGGATAACAGCAGGATAACATCAGGATAACACCAGGATAAGAGCAGGATAACATCAGGATAACAGCAGGATAACATCAGGATAACATCAGGATAACAGCAGGATAACATCAGGATAATAGCAGGATAACACCAGGATAACATCAGGATAACATCAGGATAATAGCAGGATAACATCAGGATAACATCAGGATAACACCAGGATAACACCAAGATAACATCAGGATAACACCAAGATAACATCAGGATAACAGCAGGATAACAGCAGGATAACACCAGGATAACATCAGGATAACAGCAGGATAACATCAGGATAACATCAGGATAACATCAGGATAAAAGCAGGATAACAGCAGGATAACATCAGGATAACACCAGGATAACACCAAGATAACATCAGGATAACACCAAGATAAAAGCAGGATAACAGCAGGATAACATCAGGATAACATCCGGATAACACCAGGATAACACCAAGATAACATCAGGATAAAAGCAGGATAACATCAGGAAAACAGCAGGATAACATAAGGATAAAACCAGGATAGGAGCAGGATAACATCAGCATAACAGCAGGATAACATCAGAATAACATCAGGATAATAGCAGGATAACATCAGGATAACACCAGGAAAGGAGCAGGATAACATCAGGATAACACCAGGATAACATCAGGATAATAGCAGGATAACATCAGGATAACATCAGGATGACAGCAGGATAACATCAGGATGACAGCATGATAACACCAGGATTAGAGCAGGATAACATCAGGATAACACAAGGATAACAGCAGGATAACATCAGGATGACAGCAGGATAACATCAGGATAACACCAGAATAATAGCAGGATAACATCAGGATAACACCAGGAAAGGAGCAGGATAACATAAGGATAACACCAAGATAACATCAAGATAATAGCAGGATAAGAGCAGGATAACATCAGGATAGCAGCAGGATAAAATCAGGATAACACCACGATAACACCAGGATAACAGCAGGATAACATCAGGATAACATCAGGATAACAGCAGGATAACATCAGGATAACACCAGGATCAGAGCAGGATAAGATCAGGATAACACCAAGATAACATCAGGATAACACCAAGATAACATCAGGATAACAGCAGGATAACATCAGGATAACACCAGGATAACATCAAGATAAAAGCAGGATAACAGCAGGATAACATCAGGATAACATCCGGATAACACCAGGATAACACCAGGATAACATCAGGATAACAGCAGGATAATAGCAGGATAACATCAGGATAACATCAGGATAACACCAGGATAACACCAAGAAAACATCAGGATAACACCAAGATAACATCAGGATAACACCAGGATAACATCAGGATAACATCAAGATAAAAGCAGGATAAAGGCAGGATAACATCAGGATAACACCAGGATAACACCAAGATAACATCAGGATAACACCAAGATAAAAGCAGGATAACAGCAGGATAACATCAGGATAACATCCGGATAACACCAGGATAACACCAAGATAACATCAGGATAAAAGCAGGATAACATCAGGAAAACACCAGGATAACATCAGGATGACAGCAGGATAACACCAGGATAACATCAGGATAACACCAGGATAACAGCAGGATAAGAGCAGGATAACATGAGGATAAGAGCAGGATAATAGCAGGATAACACCAGGATTACAGCAGGATAACAGCAGGATAACATAAGGATAAAACCAGGATAGGAGCAGGATAACATCAGCATAACAGCAGGATAACATCAGAATAACATCAGGATAATAGCAGGATAACATCAGGATAACACCAGGAAAGGAGCAGGATAACATCAGGATAACACCAGGATAAAAGCAGGATAACATCAGGATAACATCAGGATGACAGCAGGATAACATCAGGATGACAGCAGGATAACACCAGGATAACATCAGGATAACACCAGGATAACAGCAGGATAAGAGCAGGATAACATCAGGATAACAGCAGGATAACATAAGGATAAAACCAGGATAACAGCAGGATAACACCAGGATAACACCAAGATAACATCAGGATAACACCAAGATAACATCAGGATAACAGCAGGATAACATCAGGATAACACCAGGATAACATCAAGATAAAAGCAGGATAACAGCAGGATAACATCAGGATAACACCAGGATAATAGCAGGCTAACGTCAGGATAACACCAGGATAACATCAGAATAATAGCAGGATAACTCAGGATAACATCCGGATAACACCAGGAAAG
The DNA here is from genome assembly GCF_933228915.1 of Telmatherina bonti. Classification (NCBI taxonomy): domain Eukaryota; kingdom Metazoa; phylum Chordata; class Actinopteri; order Atheriniformes; family Telmatherinidae; genus Telmatherina; species Telmatherina bonti. Next base: position 37,173,229 of record NC_136613.1, on the reverse strand, counting down.
CAGCAGGATAAGAGCAGGATAACATCAGGATAACACCAGGATAACATCAGGATAACAGCAGGATAACATAAGGATAAAACCAGGATAACAGCAGGATAACATCAGGATAACAGAAGGATAACATCAGGATAACACCAGGATAATAGCAGGCTAACATCAGGATTAAAGCAGGATAACATCAGGATAATAGCAGGATAACACCAGGATTACAGCAGGATGACATCAGGATTACATCAGGATAACACCAGGATAACATCAGGATAATAGCAGGATAACACCAGGATAACACCAGGATAACATCAGGATAACAGCAGGATAACATTAGGATAACATCAGGATAACATCAGGATAATAGCAGGATAACATCAGGATAACACCAGGAAAGGAGCAGGATAACATCAGGATAACACCAGGATAACATCAGGATAATAGCAGGATAACATCAGGATAACATCAGGATGACAGCAGGATAACATCAGGATGACAGCAGGATAACACCAGGATAACATCAGGATAACACCAGGATAACAGCAGGATAAGAGCAGGATAACATCAGGATAACACCAGGATAACATCAGGATAACAGCAGGATAACATCAGGATAACACCAGGATAATAGCAGGCTAACATCAGGATAACACCAGGAAAGGAGCAGGATAAAATCAGGATAACACCAGGATAACATCAGGATAATAGCAGGATAACTCAGGATAACATCCGGATAACACCAGGAAAGCAGCAGGATAAGAGCAGGATAACATCAGGATAACACCAGGATAACATCATGATAACATCAGGATAACACCAGGATAACATCAGGATAACACCAGGAAAACAGCAGGATAACATCAGGATAACACTAGGATAAGAGCAGGATAACATCAGGATAAAAGCAGGATAACATCAGGAAAATAGCAGGATAGCACCAGGATTACAGCAGGATGACATCAGGATTACATCAGGATAACACCAGGATAATAGCACGATGACAACAGGATAAAACCAGGATAGGAGCAGGATAACACCAGTATAACATCAGGATAACATCAGCATAATAGCAGGATAACATCAGGATAACACCAGGAAAGGAGCAGGATAACATCAGGATAACACCAGGATAACATCAGGATAATAGCAGGATAACATCATGATAACATCAGGATGACAGCAGGATAACATCAGGATGACAGCAGGATAACACCAGGATAACATCAGGATAACATCAGGATAATAGCAGGATAACACCAGGATTACAGAAGGATGACATCAGGATTACATCAGTATAACACCAGGATAACAGCAGGATAAGAGCAGGATAACATAAAGATAACACCAGGATAACATCAGGATAACAGCAGGACAACATAAGGATAAAACCAGGATAACAGCAAGATAACATCAGGATAACAGCAGGAAAACATCAGGATAACAGCAGGATAATAGCAGGATAACATCAGGATAACATCAGGATAACACCAGGATAACATCAGGATAACAGCAGGATAATAGCAGGATAACATCAGGATAACAGCAGGATAACATCAGGATAACACCAGGATAACATCAGGATAAAAGCAGGATAACATCAGGATAACACCAGGAAAGGAGCAGGATAACATCAGAAAAACACCAGGATAACATCAGGATAATAGCAGGATAACATCAGGATAACATCAGGATGACAGCAGGATAACATCTGGATGACAGCAGGATAACACCAGGATAACATCAGGATAACACCAGGATAATAGCAGGATAACATCAGGATAACACCAGGAAAGGAGCAGGATAAAATCAGGATAACACCAGGATAACATCAGGATAACATCAGGATGACAGCAGGGTAACATCAGGATAACACCGGGATAAGAGCAGGATAACATCAGGATAACAGCAGGATAACAGCAGGATAATAGCAGGATAACATCAGGATAACACCAGGATAACATCAGGATAACAGCCGGATAACACCAGGATAACATCAGGATAAAAGCAGGATAACATCAGGATAACACCAGGATGACATCAGGATAACATCAGGATAACACCAGGATAACATCAGGATAGCATAAGGAAAACAGCAGGATAACAGCAGGATAACACCAGAATAACAGCAGGATAACACCAGGATAACAGCAGGATAACATCAGGATAATAGCAGGATAACATCAGGATATCATCAAGATAAAAGCAGGATAACAGCAGGATAACATCAGGTTACCACCAGGATAACATCAGGATAACATCAGGATAATAGCAGGATAACATCAGGATAACATCCGGATAATATCAGGATAACAGCAGGAGAACATCAGGATAATAGCAGGATAACAGCAGGATAACATCATGATGACACCAGGATAATAGCAGGATAACACCAGGATAACATCAGGATAACAGCAGGATAACAGCAGGATAACATCCGGATAACACCAGGAAAGCAGCAGGATAAGAGCAGGATAACATCAGGATAACACCAGGATAACATCATGATAACATCAGGATAACACCAGTATAACATCAGGATAACACCAGGATAACAGCAGGATAATAGCAGGATAACACCAGGATTACAGCAGGATAACATCAGGATAACAGCAGGATAACATAAGGATAAAACCAGGATAGGAGCAGGATAACATCAGCATAACAGCAGGATAACATCAGAATAACATCAGGATAATAGCAGGATAACATCAGGATAACACCAGGAAAGGAGCAGGATAACATCAGGATAACACCAGGATAAAAGCAGGATAACATCAGGATAACATCAGGATGACAGCAGGATAACACCAGGATAACATCAGGATAACACCAGGATAACAGCAGGATAAGAGCAGGATAACATCAGGATAACAGCAGGATAACATAAGGATAAAACCAGGATAACAGCAGGATAACAGCAGGATAACTTCAGGATAACACCAGGATAATAGCAGGCTAACATCAGGATAACACCAGGAGAGGAGCAGGATAAAATCAGGATAACACCAGGATAACATCAGGATAATAGCAGGATAACATCAGGATAACATCAGGATAACACCAGGATTACAGCAGGATGACATCAGGATTACATCAGGATAACACCAGGATAATAGCACGATGACAACAGGATAAAACCAGGATAGGAGCAGGATAACACCAGTATAACATCAGGATAACATCAGCATAATAGCAGGATAACATCAGGATAACACCAGGAAAGGAGCAGGATAACATCAGGATAACACCAGGATAACATCAGGATAATAGCAGGATAACATCATGATAACATCAGGATGACAGCAGGATAACATCAGGATGAAAGCAGGATAACACCAGGATAACATCAGGATAACATCAGGATAATAGCAGGATAACACCAGGATTACAGATGGATGACATCAGGATTACATCAGTATAACACCAGGATAACATCAGGATAATAGCAGGATAACACCAGTATAACATCAGGATAACACCAGGATAACAGCAGGATAAGAGCAGGATAACATAAAGATAACACCAGGATAACATCAGGATAACATCAGGATAACAGCAGGATAACATAAGGATAAAACCAGGATAACAGCAAGATAACATCAGGATAACAGCAGGAAAACATCAGGATAACACCAGGATAATAGCAGGATAACATCAGGATAACACCAGGATAACATCAGGATAACATCAGGATGACAGCAGGATAGCATAAGGATAACAGCAGGATAATAGCAGGATAACATCAGGATAACATCAGGATAACACCAGGATAACATCAGGATAACAGCAGGATAATAGCAGGATAACATCAGGATAACATCAGGATAATAGCAGGATAACATCAGGATAACATCAGGATAACACCAGGATAACACCAAGATAACATCAGGATAACACCAAGATAACATCAGGATAACAGCAGGATAACAGCAGGATAACACCAGGATAACATCAGGATAACAGCAGGATAACATCAGGATAACATCAGGATAACATCAGGATAAAAGCAGGATAACAGCAGGATAACATCAGGATAACACCAGGATAACACCAAGATAACATCAGGATAACACCAAGATAAAAGCAGGATAACAGCAGGATAACATCAGGATAACATCCGGATAACACCAGGATAACACCAAGATAACATCAGGATAAAAGCAGGATAACATCAGGAAAACAGCAGGATAACATAAGGATAAAACCAGGATAGGAGCAGGATAACATCAGCATAACAGCAGGATAACATCAGGATAACATCAGGATAATAGCAGGATAACATCAGGATAACACCAGGAAAGGAGCAGGATAACATCAGGATAACACCAGGATAACATCAGGATAATAGCAGGATAACATCAGGATAACATCAGGATGACAGCAGGATAACATCAGGATGACAGCATGATAACACCAGGATTAGAGCAGGATAACATCAGGATAACACAAGGATAACAGCAGGATAACATCAGGATGACAGCAGGATAACATCAGGATAACACCAGAATAATAGCAGGATAACATCAGGATAACACCAGGAAAGGAGCAGGATAACATAAGGATAACACCAAGATAACATCAAGATAATAGCAGGATAAGAGCAGGATAACATCAGGATAGCAGCAGGATAAAATCAGGATAACACCACGATAACACCAGGATAACAGCAGGATAACATCAGGATAACATCAGGATAACAGCAGGATAACATCAGGATAACACCAGGATCAGAGCAGGATAAGATCAGGATAACACCAAGATAACATCAGGATAACACCAAGATAACATCAGGATAACAGCAGGATAACATCAGGATAACACCAGGATAACATCAAGATAAAAGCAGGATAACAGCAGGATAACATCAGGATAACATCCGGATAACACCAGGATAACACCAGGATAACATCAGGATAACAGCAGGATAATAGCAGGATAACATCAGGATAACATCAGGATAACACCAGGATAACACCAAGAAAACATCAGGATAACACCAAGATAACATCAGGATAACACCAGGATAACATCAGGATAACATCAAGATAAAAGCAGGATAAAGGCAGGATAACATCAGGATAACACCAGGATAACACCAAGATAACATCAGGATAACACCAAGATAAAAGCAGGATAACAGCAGGATAACATCAGGATAACATCCGGATAACACCAGGATAACACCAAGATAACATCAGGATAAAAGCAGGATAACATCAGGAAAACACCAGGATAACATCAGGATGACAGCAGGATAACACCAGGATAACATCAGGATAACACCAGGATAACAGCAGGATAAGAGCAGGATAACATGAGGATAAGAGCAGGATAATAGCAGGATAACACCAGGATTACAGCAGGATAACAGCAGGATAACATAAGGATAAAACCAGGATAGGAGCAGGATAACATCAGCATAACAGCAGGATAACATCAGAATAACATCAGGATAATAGCAGGATAACATCAGGATAACACCAGGAAAGGAGCAGGATAACATCAGGATAACACCAGGATAAAAGCAGGATAACATCAGGATAACATCAGGATGACAGCAGGATAACATCAGGATGACAGCAGGATAACACCAGGATAACATCAGGATAACACCAGGATAACAGCAGGATAAGAGCAGGATAACATCAGGATAACAGCAGGATAACATAAGGATAAAACCAGGATAACAGCAGGATAACACCAGGATAACACCAAGATAACATCAGGATAACACCAAGATAACATCAGGATAACAGCAGGATAACATCAGGATAACACCAGGATAACATCAAGATAAAAGCAGGATAACAGCAGGATAACATCAGGATAACACCAGGATAATAGCAGGCTAACGTCAGGATAACACCAGGATAACATCAGAATAATAGCAGGATAACTCAGGATAACATCCGGATAACACCAGGAAAGCAGCAGGATAAGAGCAGGATAACATCAGGATAACACCAGGATAACATCAGGATAACAGCAGGATAACATAAGGATAAAACCAGGATAACAGCAGGATAACATCAGGATAACAGAAGGATAACATCAGGATAACACCAGGATAATAGCAGGCTAACATCAGGATTAAAGCAGGATAACATCAGGATAATAGCAGGATAACACCAGGATTACAGCAGGATGACATCAGGATTACATCAGGATAACACCAGGATAACATCAGGATAATAGCAGGATAACACCAGGATAACACCAGGATAACATCAGGATAACAGCAGGATAACATTAGGATAACATCAGGATAACATCAGGATAATAGCAGGATAACATCAGGATAACACCAGGAAAGGAGCAGGATAACATCAGGATAACACCAGGATAACATCAGGATAATAGCAGGATAACATCAGGATAACATCAGGATGACAGCAGGATAACATCAGGATGACAGCAGGATAACACCAGGATAACATCAGGATAACACCAGGATAACAGCAGGATAAGAGCAGGATAACATCAGGATAACACCAGGATAACATCAGGATAACAGCAGGATAACATCAGGATAACACCAGGATAATAGCAGGCTAACATCAGGATAACACCAGGAAAGGAGCAGGATAAAATCAGGATAACACCAGGATAACATCAGGATAATAGCAGGATAACTCAGGATAACATCCGGATAACACCAGGAAAGCAGCAGGATAAGAGCAGGATAACATCAGGATAACACCAGGATAACATCATGATAACATCAGGATAACACCAGGATAACATCAGGATAACACCAGGAAAACAGCAGGATAACATCAGGATAACACTAGGATAAGAGCAGGATAACATCAGGATAAAAGCAGGATAACATCAGGAAAATAGCAGGATAGCACCAGGATTACAGCAGGATGACATCAGGATTACATCAGGATAACACCAGGATAATAGCACGATGACAACAGGATAAAACCAGGATAGGAGCAGGATAACACCAGTATAACATCAGGATAACATCAGCATAATAGCAGGATAACATCAGGATAACACCAGGAAAGGAGCAGGATAACATCAGGATAACACCAGGATAACATCAGGATAATAGCAGGATAACATCATGATAACATCAGGATGACAGCAGGATAACATCAGGATGACAGCAGGATAACACCAGGATAACATCAGGATAACATCAGGATAATAGCAGGATAACACCAGGATTACAGAAGGATGACATCAGGATTACATCAGTATAACACCAGGATAACAGCAGGATAAGAGCAGGATAACATAAAGATAACACCAGGATAACATCAGGATAACAGCAGGACAACATAAGGATAAAACCAGGATAACAGCAAGATAACATCAGGATAACAGCAGGAAAACATCAGGATAACAGCAGGATAATAGCAGGATAACATCAGGATAACATCAGGATAACACCAGGATAACATCAGGATAACAGCAGGATAATAGCAGGATAACATCAGGATAACAGCAGGATAACATCAGGATAACACCAGGATAACATCAGGATAAAAGCAGGATAACATCAGGATAACACCAGGAAAGGAGCAGGATAACATCAGAAAAACACCAGGATAACATCAGGATAATAGCAGGATAACATCAGGATAACATCAGGATGACAGCAGGATAACATCTGGATGACAGCAGGATAACACCAGGATAACATCAGGATAACACCAGGATAATAGCAGGATAACATCAGGATAACACCAGGAAAGGAGCAGGATAAAATCAGGATAACACCAGGATAACATCAGGATAACATCAGGATGACAGCAGGGTAACATCAGGATAACACCGGGATAAGAGCAGGATAACATCAGGATAACAGCAGGATAACAGCAGGATAATAGCAGGATAACATCAGGATAACACCAGGATAACATCAGGATAACAGCCGGATAACACCAGGATAACATCAGGATAAAAGCAGGATAACATCAGGATAACACCAGGATGACATCAGGATAACATCAGGATAACACCAGGATAACATCAGGATAGCATAAGGAAAACAGCAGGATAACAGCAGGATAACACCAGAATAACAGCAGGATAACACCAGGATAACAGCAGGATAACATCAGGATAATAGCAGGATAACATCAGGATATCATCAAGATAAAAGCAGATTAACAGCAGGATAACATCAGGTTACCACCAGGATAACATCAGGATAACATCAGGATAATAGCAGGATAACATCAGGATAACATCCGGATAATATCAGGATAACAGCAGGAGAACATCAGGATAATAGCAGGATAACAGCAGGATAACATCATGATGACACCAGGATAATAGCAGGATAACACCAGGATAACATCAGGATAACAGCAGGATAACAGCAGGATAACATCCGGATAACACCAGGAAAGCAGCAGGATAAGAGCAGGATAACATCAGGATAACACCAGGATAACATCATGATAACATCAGGATAACACCAGTATAACATCAGGATAACACCAGGAAAACAGCTGGATAACATCAGGATAAAAGCAGGATAACATCAGGAAAATAGCAGGATAACACCAGGATTACAGCAGGATGACATCAGGATTACATCAGGATAACACCAGGATAATAGCACGATGACAACAGGATAAAACCAGGAGAGGAGCAGGATAACACCAGTATAACATCAGGATAACATCAGCATAATAGCAGGATAACATCAGGATAACACCAGGAAAGGAGCAGGATAACATCAGGATAACACCAGGATAACATCAGGATAATAGCAGGATAACATCATGATAACATCAGGATGACAGCAGGATAACATCAGGATGAAAGCAGGATAACACCAGGATAACATCAGGATAACATCAGGATAATAGCAGGATAACACCAGGATTACAGATGGATGACATCAGGATTACATCAGTATAACACCAGGATAACATCAGGATAATAGCAGGATAACACCAGTATAACATCAGGATAACACCAGGATAACAGCAGGATAAGAGCAGGATAACATAAAGATAACACCAGGATAACATCAGGATAACATCAGGATAACAGCAGGATAACATAAGGATAAAACCAGGATAACAGCAAGATAACATCAGGATAACAGCAGGAAAACATCAGGATAACACCAGGATAATAGCAGGATAACATCAGGATAACACCAGGATAACATCAGGATAACATCAGGATGACAGCAGGATAGCATAAGGATAACAGCAGGATAATAGCAGGATAACATCAGGATAACATCAGGATAACACCAGGATAACATCAGGATAACAGCAGGATAATAGCAGGATAACATCAGGATAACAGCAGGATAACATCAGGATAACACCAGGATAACATCAGGATAAAAGCAGGATAACATCAGGATAACACCAGGAAAGGAGCAGGATAACATCAGAATAACACCAGGATAACATCAGGATAATAGCAGGATAACATCAGGATAACATCAGGATGACAGCAGGATAACATCTGGATGACAGCAGGATAACACCAGGATAACATCAGGATAACACCAGGATAATAGCAGGATAACATCAGGATAACACCAGGAAAGGAGCAGGATAAAATCAGGATAACACCAGGATAACATCAGGATAACATCAGGATGACAGCAGGGTAACATCAGGATAACACCGGGATAAGAGCAGGATAACATCAGGATAACAGCAGGATAACAGCAGGATAATAGCAGGAGAACAGCAGGATAACAGCAGGATAACATCAGGATAACAGCAAGATAACATCAGGATAATAGCAGGATAACACCAGGATAACATCAGGATAACACCAGGATAACAGCAGGATAATAGCAGGATAACATCAGGATAACAGCAGGATGATAGCAGGATAACATCAGGATAACACCAGGATAACATCAGGATAATAGCAGGATAACATCAGGATAACAGCAGGATAATAGCATGATAACATCAGGATAACAGCAGGACAACACCAGGATAACATCAGGATAATAGCAGGATAACACCAGGATCACATCAGGATAACACCAGGATAACAGCAGGATAATAGCAGGATAACATCAGGATAACAGCCGGATAACACCAGGATAACATCAGGATAAAAGCAGGATAACATCAGGATAACACCAGGATGACATCAGGATAACATCAGGATAAAACCAGGATAACATCAGGATAGCATAAGGAAAACAGCAGGATAACAGCAGGATAACACCAGAATAACAGCAGGATAACACCAGGATAACAGCAGGATAACATCAGGATAATAGCAGGATCACATCAGGATATCATCAAGATAAAAGCAGGATAACAGCAGGATAACATCAGGTTACCACCAGGATAACATCAGGATAACATCAGGATAATAGCAGTATAACATCAGGATAACACCAGGATAACATCAGGATAATAGCAGGATAACATCAGGATAACATCCGGATAATACCAGGATAACAGCAGGAGAACATCAGGATAATAGCAGGCTAACAGCAGGATAACAGCAGGATAACAGCAGGATAACACCAGGATAACATCAGGATAACAGCAGGATAACATCAGGAGAACAGCAGGATAACAGCAGGATAACATCAGGATAACAGCAAGATAACATCAGGATAATAGCAGGATAACACCAGGATAACATCAGGATAACACCAGGATAACAGCAGGATAATAGCAGGATAACATCAGGATAACAGCAGGATGATAGCAGGATAACATCAGGATAACACCAGGATAACATCAGGATAATAGCAGGATAACATCAGGATAACATCCGGATAATACCAGGATAACAGCACGAGAACATCAGGATAATAGCAGGATAACAGCAGGATAACATCATGATAACACCAGGATAATAGCAGGATAACACCAGGATAACATCAGGATAACAGCAGGATAACATCAGGATAACAGCAGGATAACAGCAGGATTACACCAGGATAATAGCAGGATAACATCAGGATAATAGCAGGATAACAGCAGGATAACATCAGGATAACATCAGGATAACACCAGGATAACAGCAGGATGATAGCAGGTTAACATCAGGATAACAGCAGGATAACATCAGGATAATACCAGGATAACATCAGGATAACACCAGGATAACATCAGGATAACAGCAGGATAACATCAGGAGAACAGCAGGATAACAGCAGGATAACATCAGGATAACAGCAAGATAACATCAGGATAATAGGAGGATAACACCAGGATAACATCAGGATAACACCAGGATAACAGCAGGATAATAGCAGGATAACATCAGGATAACAGCAGGATGATAGCAGGATAACATCAGGATAACACCAGGATAACATCAGGATAATAGCAGGATAACATCAGGATAACAGCAGGATAATAGCATGATAACATCAGGATAACAGCAGGACAACACCAGGATAACATCAGGATAATAGCAGGATAACACCAGGATCACATCAGGATAACACCAGGATAACAGCAGGATAATAGCAGGATAACATCAGGATAACAGCCGGATAACACCAGGATAACATCAGGATAAAAGCAGGATAACATCAGGATAACACCAGGATGACATCAGGATAACATCAGGATAAAACCAGGATAACATCAGGATAGCATAAGGAAAACAGCAGGATAACAGCAGGATAACACCAGAATAACAGCAGGATAACACCAGGATAACAGCAGGATAACATCAGGATAATAGCAGGATCACATCAGGATATCATCAAGATAAAAGCAGGATAACAGCAGGATAACATCAGGTTACCACCAGGATAACATCAGGATAACATCAGGATAATAGCAGTATAACATCAGGATAACACCAGGATAACATCAGGATAATAGCAGGATAACATCAGGATAACATCCGGATAATACCAGGATAACAGCAGGAGAACATCAGGATAATAGCAGGCTAACAGCAGGATAACAGCAGGATAACAGCAGGATAACACCAGGATAACATCAGGATAACAGCAGGATAACATCAGGAGAACAGCAGGATAACAGCAGGATAACATCAGGATAACAGCAAGATAACATCAGGATAATAGCAGGATAACACCAGGATAACATCAGGATAACACCAGGATAACAGCAGGATAATAGCAGGATAACATCAGGATAACAGCAGGATGATAGCAGGATAACATCAGGATAACACCAGGATAACATCAGGATAATAGCAGGATAACATCAGGATAACATCCGGATAATACCAGGATAACAGCACGAGAACATCAGGATAATAGCAGGATAACATCAGGATAACATCATGATAACACCAGGATAATAGCAGGATAACACCAGGATAACATCAGGATAACAGCAGGATAACATCAGGATAACAGCAGGATAACAGCAGGATTACACCAGGATAATAGCAGGATAACATCAGGATAATAGCAGGATAACAGCAGGATAACATCAGGATAACATCAGGATAACACCAGGATAACAGCAGGATGATAGCAGGTTAACATCAGGATAACAGCAGGATAACATCAGGATAATACCAGGATAACATCAGGATAACACCAGGATAACATCAGGATAATAGCAGGATAACATCAGGATAACATCCGGATAATACCAGGATAACACCAGGATAACATCAGGATAATAGCAGGATAACACCAGGATAACATCAGGATAACAGCAGGATAACATCAGGATAACAGCAGGATAATAGCAGGATAACATCAGGATAACAGCAGGATAACATCAGGAGAACAGCAGGATAACAGCAGGATAACATCAGGATAACAGCAAGATAACATCAGGATAATAGCAGGATAACACCAGGATAACATCAGGATAACAACAGGATAATAGCAGGATAACATCAGGATAACAGCAGGATGATAGCAGGATAACATCAGGATAACACCAGGATAACATCAGGATAATAGCAGGATAACATCAGGATAACATCCGGATAATACCAGGATAACAGCACGAGAACATCAGGATAATAGCAGGATAACAGCAGGATAACATCATGATAACACCAGGATAATAGCAGGATAACACCAGGATAACATCAGGATAACAGCAGGATAACATCAGGATAACAGCAGGATAACAGCAGGATTACACCAGGATAATAGCAGGATAACATCAGGATAATAGCAGGATAACAGCAGGATAACATCAGGATAACATCAGGATAACACCAGGATAACAGCAGGATGATAGCAGGTTAACATCAGGATAACAGCAGGATAACATCAGGATAATACCAGGATAACATCAGGATAACACCAGGATAACATCAGGATAATAGCAGGATAACATCAGGATAACATCCGGATAATACCAGGATAACACCAGGATAACATCAGGATAATAGCAGGATAACACCAGGATAACATCAGGATAACAGCAGGATAACATCAGGATAACAGCAGGATAATAGCAGGATAACATCAGGATAACAGCAGGATAACATCAGGATTACACCAGCATGACATCAGGATAACACCAGGATAACAGCAGGATAACATCAGGATAACACCAGGATAACATCAGGATAACATCAGGATAACATCCGGATAACATCCGGATAATACCAGGATAAGAGCAGGATAACATCCGGATAACAGCAACATAACAGCAGGATATCACCAGGATAACATCAGGATAACGTCAGGATAACATCATGATAACATCAGGATAACACCAGGATAACATTAGGATAACACCAGGAAAACAGCAGGATAACATCAGGATAAAAGCAGGATAACATCAGGAAAATAGCAGGATAACACCAGGATTACAGCAGGATGACATCAGGATTACATCAGGATAACACCAGGATAATAGCACGATGACAACAGGATAAAACCAGGATAGGAGCAGGATAACACCAGTATAACATCAGGATAACATCAGCATAATAGCAGGATAACATCAGGATAACACCAGGATAACATCAGGATAATAGCAGGATAACATCATGATAACATCAGGATGACAGCAGGATAACATCAGGATAAGAGCAGGATAACACCAGGATTACAGATGGATGACATCAGGATTACATCAGTATAACACCAGGATAACATCAGGATAATTGCAGGATAACACCAGTATAACATCAGGATAACACCAGGATAACAGCAGGATAAGAGCAGGATAACATAAAGATAACACCAGGATAACATCAGGATAACATCAGGATAACAGCAGGATAACATAAGGATAAAACCAGGATAACAGCAAGATAACATCAGGATAACAGCAGGAAAACATCAGGATAACACCAGGATAATAGCAGGATAACATCAGGATAACACCAGGATAACATCAGGATAACATCAGGATGACAGCAGGATAGCATAAGGATAACAGCAGGATAATAGCAGGATAACATCAGGATAACATCAGGATAACACCAGGATAACATCAGGATAACAGCAGGATAATAGCAGGATAACATCAGGATAACAGCAGGATAACATCAGGATAACACCAGGATAACATCAGGATAATAGCAGGATAACATCAGGATAACACCAGGAAAGGAGCAGGATAACATCAGAATAACACCAGGATAACATCAGGATAATAGCAGGATAACATCAGGATAACATCAGGATGACAGCAGGATAACATCTGGATGACAGCAGGATAACACCAGGATAACATCAGGATAACACCAGGATAATAGCAGGATAACATCAGGATAACACCAGGAAAGGAGCAGGATAAAATCAGGATAACACCAGGATAACATCAGGATAACATCAGGATGACAGCAGGGTAACATCAGGATATCACCGGGATAAGAGCAGGATAACATCAGGATAACAGCAGGATAACAGCAGGATAATAGCAGGATAACATCAGGATAACAGCAGGATAATAGCATGATAACATCAGGATAACAGCAGGACAACACCAGGATAACATCAGGATAATAGCAGGATAACACCAGGATAACATCAGGATAACATCAGGATAACAGCAGGATAATAGCAGGATAACATCAGGATAACAGCCGGATAACACCAGGATAACATCAGGATAAAAGCAGGATAACATCAGGATAACACCAGGATGACATCAGGATAACATCAGGATAAAACCAGGATAACATCAGGATAGCATAAGGAAAACAGCAGGATAACAGCAGGATAACACCAGAATAACATCAGGTTACCACCAGGATAACATCAGGATAACATCAGGATAATAGCAGTATAACATCAGGATAACACCAGTATAACATCAGGATAATAGCAGGATAACATCAGGATAACATCCGGATAATACCAGGATAACAGCAGGAGAACATCAGGATAATAGCAGGCTAACAGCAGGATAACAGCAGGATAACAGCAGGATAACACCAGGATAACATCAGGATAATAGCAGGATAACAGCAGGATAACATCATGATGACACCAGGATAATAGCAGGATAACACCAGGATAACATCAGGATAACAGCAGGATAACATCAGGAGAACAGCAGGATAACAGCAGGATAACATCAGGATAACAGCAAGATAACATCAGGATAATAGCAGGATAACACCAGGATAACATCAGGATAACACCAGGATAACAGCAGGATAATAGCAGGATAACATCAGGATAACAGCAGGATGATAGCAGGATAACATCAGGATAACACCAGGATAACATCAGGATAATAGCAGGATAACAGCAGGATAACATCATGATAACACCAGGATAATAGCAGGATAACACCAGGATAACATCAGGATAACAGCAGGATAACATCAGGATAACAGCAGGATAACAGCAGGATTACACCAGGATAATAGCAGGATAACATCAGGATAATAGCAGGATAACAGCAGGATAACATCAGGATAACATCAGGATAACACAAGGATAACAGCAGGATGATAGCAGGTTAACATCAGGATAACGGCAGGATAACATCAGGATAATACCAGGATAACATCAGGATAACACCAGGATAACATCAGGATAATAGCAGGATAACATCAGGATAACATCCGGATAATACCAGGATAACACCAGGATAACATCAGGATAATAGCAGGATAACACCAGGATAACATCAGGATAACAGCAGGATAACATCAGGATAACAGCAGGATAATAGCAGGATAACATCAGGATAACAGCAGGATAACATCAGGATTACACCAGCATGACATCAGGATAACACCAGGATAACAGCAGGATAACATCAGGATAACACCAGGATAACATCAGGATAACATCAGGATAACATCCGGATAACATCCGGATAATACCAGGATAAGAGCAGGATAACATCCGGATAACAGCAACATAACAGCAGGATATCACCAGGATAACATCAGGATAACGTCAGGATAATAGCAGGATAACATCAGGATAACTGCAGGATGATAGCAGGATAACATCAGGTTAACATCAGGATAATAGCAGGATAACTCAGGATAACATCCGGATAACACCAGGAAAGCAGCAGGATAAGAGCAGGATAACATCAGGATAACACCAGGATAACATCATGATAACATCAGGATGACAGCAGGATAACATCTGGATGACAGCAGGATAACACCAGGATAACATCAGGATAACACCAGGAAAGGAGCAGGATAAAATCAGGATAACACCAGGATAACATCAGGATGACAGGAGGATTATAGCAGGATAACATCAGGATAACAGCAGGATAATAGCAGGATAACATCAGGATAACAGCAGGATAACACCAGGATAACATCAGGATAATAGCAGGATAACACCAGGATAACATCAGGATAACACCAGGATAACATCAGGATTACAGCAGGATAAAAGCAGGATAACATCAGGATAACACCAGGATAACATCAGGATAATAGCAGGATAACACCAGGATAACATCAGGATAACACCAGGATAACAGCAGGATAATAGCAGGATAACATCAGGATAACATCAGGTTAACACCAGGATAACATCAGAATAACATCAGGATAACACCAGGATAACATCAGGATAACACCAGGATGACATCAGGATAACATCAGGATAACACCAGGATAACATCAGGATAGCATAAGGAAAACAGCAGGATAACAGCAGGATAACACCAGGATAAGAGCAGGATAACACCAGGATAACAGCAGGATAACATCAGGATAATAGCAGGATAACATCAGGATAACGTCAGGATATCATCAAGATAAAAGCAGGATAACAGCAGGATAACATCAGGATAACACCAGGATAACACCAAGATAACATCAGGATAACAACAAGATAACATCAGGATAACAGCAGGATAACATCAGGATAACACCAGGATAACATCAGGATAAGAGCAGGATAACATGAGGATAAGTGCAGGATAATAGCAGGATAACACCAGGATTACAGCAGGATAACATCAGGATAACAGCAGGATAACATAAGGATAAAACCAGGATAGGAGAAGGATAACATCAGCATAACAGCAGGATAACATCAGGATAACATCAGGATAATAGCAGGATAACATCAGGATAACACCAGGAAAGGAGCAGGATAACCTCAGGATAACACCAGGATAACATCAGGATAATAGCAGGATAACATCAGGATAACATCAGGATGGCAGCAGGATAACATCAGGATGACAGCAGGATAACACCAGGATAACATCAGGATAACACCAGGATAACAGCAGGATAAGAGCAGGATAACATCAGGATAACACCAGGATAACATAAGGATAAAACCAGGATAACAGCAAGATAACATCAGGATAACAGCAGGATAACATCAGGATAACACCAGGATAATAGCAGGCTAACATCAGGATAACACCAGGAAAGGAGCAGGATAAAATCAGGATAACACCAGGATAACATCAGGATAATAGCAGGATAACATCAAGATAACATAAGGATGACAGCAGGATAGCATCAGGATAACAGCAGGATAATAGCAGGATAACATCAGGATAACACCAGGATAACATCAGGATAACAGCAGGATAATAGCAGGATAACATCAGGATAACATCAGGATAACACCAGGATAACACCAAGATAACATCAGGATAACACCAAGATAACATCAGGATAACAGCAGGATAACATCAGGATAACACCAGGATAACAATAGGATAACAGCAGGATAACATTAGGATAACATCAGGATAACATCAAGATAAAAGCAGGATAACAGCAGGATAACATCAGGATAACAGCAGGATAACATTAGGATAACATCAGGATAACATCAGGATAACATCAAGATAAAAGCAGGATAATAGCAGGATAACATCAAGATAACATCAGGATGACAGCAGGATAACATCAGGATAACACCAGGAAAGGAGCAGGATAACATCAGGATAACACCAAGATAACATCAAGATAATAGCAGGATAACAGCAGGATAACAGCAGGATAATAGCAGGATAACGTCTGGATAACACCAGGATAACATCAGGATATTAGCAGGATAACATCAGGATAACAGCAGGATAACACCAGGATAATAGCAGGATAACATCAGGATAACACCAGGAAAGGAGCAGGAAAAAATCAGGATAACACCAGGATAACATCAGGATAATAGCAGGATAACATCAGGATAACATCAGGATGACAGCAGGATAACATCAGGATAACACCGGGATAACATCCGGATAACAGCAGGATAACACCAGGATAACAGCAGGTTAATAGCAGGATAACACCAGGATAACACCAAGATAACATCAGGATAACACCAAGATAACATCAGGATAACAGCAGGATAACATCAGGATAACACCAGGATAACAATAGGATAACAGCAGGATAACATTAGGATAACATCAGGATAACATCAAGATAAAAGCAGGATAACAGCAGGATAACATCAGGATAACAGCAGGATAACATTAGGATAACATCAGGATAACATCAGGATAACATCAAGATAAAAGCAGGATAATAGCAGGATAACATCAAGATAACATCAGGATAACAGCAGGATAACATCAGGATAACACCAGGAAAGGAGCAGGATAACATCAGGATAACACCAAGATAACATCAAGATAATAGCAGGATAACAGCAGGATAATAGCAGGATAACGTCTGGATAACACCAGGATAATAGCAGGATAACATCAGGATAACACCAGGAAAGGAGCAGGAAAAAATCAGGATAACACCAGGATAACATCAGGATAATAGCAGGATAACATCAGGATAACATCAGGATGACAGCAGGATAACATCAGGATAACACCGGGATAACATCCGGATAACAGCAGGATAACACCAGGATAACAGCAGGATAATAGCAGGATAACATCAGGATAACAGCAGGATGATAGCAGGATAACAGCAGGATAATAGCAGGATTACATCAGGATAACATCAAGATAACAGCAGGATAACATCAGGATAACAGCAAGATAACATCAGGATAATAGCAGGATAACACCAGGATAACATCAGGATAACACCAGGATAACAGCAGGATAATAGCAGGATAACACCAGGATAACATCAGGATAATAGCAGGATAACATCAGGATAACATCCGGATAATACCAGGATAACAGCAGGAGAACATCAGGATAATATCAGGATAACAGCAGGATAACACCAGGATAACACCAGGATAACATCAAGATAACAGCAGGATAAAATCAGGAAAACATCAGGATAACAGCAGGATAACATCAGGATAACACCAGGATAACAATAGGATAACATCAGGATAACATCAGGATAACATCAAGATAAAAGCAGGATAATAGCAGGATAACATTAGGATAACATCAGGATAACTTCAAGATAAAAGCAGGATAACAGCAGGATAACATCAGGATAACAGCAAGATAACATTAGGATAACATCAGGATAACATCAGGATAACATCAAGATAAAAGCAGGATAATAGCAGGATAACATCAAGATAACATCAGGATGACAGCAGGATAACATCAGGATAACACCGGGATAACATTAGGATAACATCAGGATAACAGCAGGATAACACCAGGATAACATCAAGATAACAGCAGGATAACATCAGGATAACAGCAGGATGATAGCAGGTTAACATCAGGATAACATCAGGTTAACACCAGGATAACACCAGGATAACATCAGGATAACATCAGGATAACATCAAGACAACAGCAGGATAACAGCAGGATAACATCAGGATAACAGCAGGATAATAGCAGGATAACATCAGGATAACAGCAGGATAACATCAGGATTACACCAGCATGACATCAGGATAAAACCAGGATAACAGCAGGATAACATCAGGATAACACCAGGATAACATCAGGATAACATCCGGATAACATCCGGATAATACCAGGATAAGAGCAGGATAACATCAGGATAACGTCAGGATAACAGCAGGATAACATCAGGATAATAGCAGGATAACATCCGGATAACACCAGGATAACATCAGGATAATAGCAGGAAAATAGCAGGATAACATCAGGATAACTGCAGGATGATAGCAGGATAACATCAGGTTAACATCAGGATAATAGCAGGATAACTCAGGATAACATCCGGATAAAACCAGGAAAGCAGCAGGATAACAGCAGGATAACATCAGGATAACACCAGGATAACATCATGATAACATCAGGATAACACCAGGATAACATCAGGATAACAGCAGGATAACATTAGGATAACAGCAGGATAACATCAGGATAACACCAGGATAATAGCAGGCTAACATCAGGATAACACCAGGAAAGGAGCAGGATAAAAACAGGATAACACCAGGATAACATTAGGATAAGAGCAGGATAACATCAGGATAAAAGCAGGATAACATCAGGATAATAGCAGGATAACACCAGGATTACAGCAGGATGACATCAGGATTACATCAGGATAACACCAGGATAATAGCACGATGACAACAGGATAACACCAGGATAGGAGCAGGATAACACCAGTATAACATCAGGATAACATCAGCATAACAGCAGGATAACATCAGGATAACATCAGGATAATAGCAGGATAACACCAGTATACCATCAGGATAACACCAGGATAACAGCAGGATAAGAGCAGGATAACATAAAGATAACACCAGGACAACATCAGGATAACAGCAGGATAACATCAGGATAACACCAGGATAATAGCATGATAACATCAGGATAACACCAAGAAAGGAGCAGGATAACATCAGGATAACACCAGGATAACATCAGGATGTCAGAAGGATAACATATGGATGACAGCAGGATAACACCAGGATAACATCAGGATGACAGAAGGATAACATCAGGATAACACCGGGATAAGAGCAGGATAACATCAGGATAACAGCAGGATAACAGCAGGATAATAGCAGGATAACACCAGGATTACAGCAGGATAACATCAGGATTACATCAGGATAGCACCAGGATAACATCAGGATAACATCAGGAAAATAGCAGGATAAAACCAGGATAACATCAGGATAACACCAGGATAACAGCAGGATAAGAGCAGGGTAACATCAGGATAACATCAGGATAACAGCAGGATAAAAGCAGGATAACATCAGGATAACACCAGGATAACATCAGCATAATAGCAGGATAAAACCAGGATAACATCAGGATAACACCAGGATGACAGCAGGATAATAGCAGGATAACATCAGGATAACATCAGGATAACACCAGGATAACATCAGGATAACAGCAGGATTACAGCAGGATAACGTCAGGATAACAGCAGGATAACATAAGGATAAAACCATGATAGGAGCAGGATAACATCAGCATAACAGCAGGATAACATCAGGATAGTAGCAGGATAACATCAGGATAACACCAGGAAAGGAGCAGGATAACATCAGGATAACACCAGGATAACATCAGGATAATAGCAGGATAACATCATGATAACATCAGGAAGACAGCAGGATAACATCAGGATGACAGCAGGATAACACCAGGATAACATCAGGATAACACCAGGATAACAGCAGGATAAGAGCAGGATAACATCAGGATAACAGCAGGATAACATAAGGATAAAACCAGGATAACAGCAAGATAACATCAGGATAACAGCAGGATAACATCAGGATAACACCAGGATAATAGCAGGCTAACATCAGGATAACACCAGGAAAGGAGCAGGATAAAATCAGGATAACACCACGATAACATCAGGATAATAGCAGGATAACATCAGGATAACATCAGAAAAACAGCAGGATAACATAAGGATAACACCAGGATAACATCAGGATAACAGCAAGATAACATCAGGATAACACCAGGAAAGGAGCAGGATAACATCAGGATAACACCAGGATAACATCAGGATAATAGCAGGATAACATCAGGATAACATCAGGATGACAGCAGGATAACATATGGATGACAGCAGGATAACACCAGGATAACATCAGGATAACACCAGGATAATAGCAGGATAACATCAGGATAACACCAAGAAAGGAGCAGGATAAAATCAGGATAACACCAGGATAACATCAGGATAACATCAGGATGACAGCAGGATAACATCAGGATAACACCGGGATAAGAGCAGGATAACATCAGGATAACAGCAGGATAACAGCAGGATAATAGCAGGATAACACCAGGATTACAGCAGGATAACATCAGGATTACATCAGGATAGCACCAGGATAACATCAGGATAACATCAGGATAATAGCAGGATAACACCAGGATAACATCAGGATAACACCAGGAAAACAGCAGGATAAGAGCAGGATAACATCAGGATAACAGCAGGATAACATAAGGATAAAACCAGGATAACAGCAAGATAACAACAGGATAACATCAGGATAATAGCAGGATAACATCAGGATAACATCAGGATGACAGCAGGATAACATATGGATGACAGCAGGATGACACCAGGATAACATCAGGATAACACCAGGATAATAGCAGGATAACATCAGGATAACACCAGGAAAGGAGCAGGATGAAATCAGGATAACACCAGGATAACATCAGGATAACATCAGGATGACAGCAGGATAACATCAGGATAACAGCGGGATAAGAGCAGGATAACATCAGGATAACAGCAGGATAACAGCAGGATAATAGCAGGATAACACCAGGATTACAGCAGGATAACATCAGGATTACATCAGGATAGCACCAGGATAACACCAGGATAACATCAGGATGACAGCAGGATAAAAGCAGGATAACATCAGGATAACACCAGGATAACATCAGGATAATAGCAGGATAACACCAGGATAACATCAGGATAACACCAGGATAACAGAAGGATAATAGCAGGATAACATCAGGATAACAGCAGGATAATAGCAGGATAATATCAGGATAACACCAGGATAACATCAGGATAACATCAGGAAAACAGCAGGATAACACCAGGATAACATCAGGATAATAGCAGGATAACATCATGATAACATCAGGATGACAGCAGGATAACACCAGGATAACATCAGGATAACATCAGGATAATAGCAGGATAACACCAGGATTACAGCAGGATGACATCAGGATTACATCAGGATAACACCAGGATAACATCAGGATAACATCAGGATAATAGCAGGATAACACCAGGATAACATCAGGATAACATAAGGATAAAACCAGGATAACAGCAAGATAACAACAGGATAACATCAGGATAATAGCAGGATAACATCAGGATAACATCAGGATGACAGCAGGATAACATATGGATGACAGCAGGATGACACCAGGATAACATCAGGATAACACCAGGATAATAGCAGGATAACATCAGGATAACACCAGGAAAGGAGCAGGATAACATCAGGATAACACCAGGATAACATCAGGATAATAGCAGGATAACATCAGGATAACATCAGGATGACAGCAGGATAACATATGGATGACAGCAGGATAACACCAGGATAACATCAGGATAACACCAGGATAATAGCAGGATAACATCAGGATAACACCAAGAAAGGAGCAGGATAAAATCAGGATAACACCAGGATAACATCAGGATAACATCAGGATGACAGCAGGATAACATCAGGATAACACCGGGATAAGAGCAGGATAACATCAGGATAACAGCAGGATAACAGCAGGATAATAGCAGGATAACACCAGGATTACAGCAGGATAACATCAGGATTACATCAGGATAGCACCAGGATAACATCAGGATAACATCAGGATAATAGCAGGATAACACCAGGATAACATCAGGATAACACCAGGAAAACAGCAGGATAAGAGCAGGATAACATCAGGATAACAGCAGGATAACATAAGGATAAAACCAGGATAACAGCAAGATAACAACAGGATAACATCAGGATAATAGCAGGATAACATCAGGATAACATCAGGATGACAGCAGGATAACATATGGATGACAGCAGGATGACACCAGGATAACATCAGGATAACACCAGGATAATAGCAGGATAACATCAGGATAACACCAGGAAAGGAGCAGGATTAAATCAGGATAACACCAGGATAACATCAGGATAACATCAGGATGACAGCAGGATAACATCAGGATAACAGCGGGATAAGAGCAGGATAACATCAGGATAACAGCAGGATAACAGCAGGATAATAGCAGGATAACACCAGGATTACAGCAGGATAACATCAGGATTACATCAGGATAGCACCAGGATAACACCAGGATAACATCAGGATGACAGCAGGATAAAAGCAGGATAACATCAGGATAACACCAGGATAACATCAGGATAATAGCAGGATAACACCAGGATAACATCAGGATAACACCAGGATAACAGAAGGATAATAGCAGGATAACATCAGGATAACAGCAGGATAATAGCAGGATAATATCAGGATAACACCAGGATAACATCAGGATAACATCAGGAAAACAGCAGGATAACACCAGGATAACATCAGGATAATAGCAGGATAACATCATGATAACATCAGGATGACAGCAGGATAACACCAGGATAACATCAGGATAACATCAGGATATTAGCAGGATAACACCAGGATTACAGCAGGATGACATCAGGATTACATCAGGATAACACCAGGATAACATCAGGATAACATCAGGATAATAGCAGGATAACACCAGGATAACATCAGGATAACATAAGGATAAAACCAGGATAACGGCAAGATAACAACAGGATAACATCAGGATAATAGCAGGATAACATCAGGATAACATCAGGATGACAGCAGGATAACATATGGATGACAGCAGGATGACACCAGGATAACATCAGGATAACACCAGGATAATAGCAGGATAACATCAGGATAACACCAGGAAAGGAGCAGGATGAAATCAGGATAACACCAGGATAACATCAGGATAACATCAGGATGACAGCAGGATAACATCAGGATAACACCGGGATAAGAGCAGGATAACACCAGGATAACATCAGGAGAACAGCAGGATTACAGCAGGATAACATCAGGATAAAACCAGGATAGGAGCAGGATAACATCAGCATAACAGCAGGATAACATCAGGATAATAGCAGGATAACATCAGGATAACACCAGGAAAGGAGCAGGATAACATCAGGATAACACCAGGATAACATCAGGATAATAGCAGGATAACATCATGATAACATCACGATGACAGCAGGATAACATCAGGATGACAGCAGGATAACACCAGGATAACATCAGGATAACATCAGGATAACATCAGGATAACACCAGGATAACATCAGGATAACAGCAGGATTACAGCAGGATAACATCAGGATAAAACCAGGATAGGAGCAGGATAACATCAGCATAACAGCAGGATAACATCAGGATAATAGCAGGATAACATCAGGATAACACCAGGAAAGGAGCAGGATTACATCAGGATAACACCAGGATAACATCAGGATAATAGCAGGATAACATCATGATAACATCAGGATGACAGCAGGATAACATCAGGATGACAGCAGGATAACACCAGGATAACATCAGGATAACACCAGGATAACAGCAGGATAAGAGCAGGATAACATCAGGATAACAGCAGGATAACATAAGGATAAAACCAGGATAACAGCAAGATAACATCAGGATAACAGCAGGATAACATCAGGATAACACCAGGATAATAGCAGGCTAACATCAGGATAACACCAGGAAAGGAGCAGGATAAAATCAGGATAACACCAGGATAACATCAGGATAATAGCAGGATAACACCAGGATAACATCAGGATAACACCAGGATAACAGCAGGATAATAGCAGGATAACATCAGGATAACAGCAGGATAATAGCAGGATAATATCAGGATAACACCAGGATAACACCAGGATAACATCAGGATAACACCAGGATAACAGCAGTATAACACCAGGATAACAGCAGGATAACATCAGGATAACATCAGGATAACATCAAGATAAAAGCAGGATAACAGCAGGATAACATCAGGATAACACCAGGATAACACCAAGATAACATCAGGATAACAACAAGATAACATCAGGATAACAGCAGGATAACATCAGGATAACATCAGGATAACAACAGGATAACATCAGGATAACAGCAGGATTACAGCAGGATAACATCAGGATAAAACCAGGATAGGAGCAGGAGAACATCAGCATAACAGCAGGATAACATCAGGATAATAGCAGGATAACATCAGGATAACACCAGGAAAGGAGCAGGATAACATCAGGATAACACCAGGATAACATCAGGATAATAGCAGGATAACATCATGATAACATCACGATGACAGCAGGATAACATCAGGATGACAGCAGGATAACACCAGGATAACATCAGGATAACATCAGGATAACATCAGGATAACACCAGGATAACATCAGGATAACAGCAGGATTACAGCAGGATAACATCAGGATAAAACCAGGATAGGAGCAGGATAACATCAGCATAACAGCAGGATAACATCAGGATAATAGCAGGATAACATCAGGATAACACCAGGAAAGGAGCAGGATAACATCAGGATAACACCAGGATAACATCAGGATAATAGCAGGATAACATCATGATAACATCAGGATGACAGCAGGATAACATCAGGATGACAGCAGGATAACACCAGGATAACATCAGGATAACACCAGGATAACAGCAGGATAAGAGCAGGATAACATCAGGATAACAGCAGGATAACATAAGGATAAAACCAGGATAACAGCAAGATAACATCAGGATAACAGCAGGATAACATCAGGATAACACCAGGATAATAGCAGGCTAACATCAGGATAACACCAGGAAAGGAGCAGGATAAAATCAGGATAACACCAGGATAACATCAGGATAATAGCAGGATAACATCAGGATAACATCAGGATGACAGCAGGATAGCATCAGGATAACAGCAGGATTATAGCAGGATAACATCAGGATAACATCAGGATAACAGCAGGATAATAGCAGGATAACATCAGGATAACATCAGGATAACACCAGGATAACATCAGGATAAAAGCAGGATAATAGCAGGATAACATCAGGATAACAGCAGGATAACATCAGGATAACACCAGGATAACATCAGGATAACAGCAGGATAACATCAGGATAACACCAGGAAAGGAGCAGGATAACATCAGGATAAAACCAGGATAGGAGCAGGATAACATCAGCATAACAGCAGGATAACATCAGGATAATAGCAGGATAACATCAGGATAACACCAGGAAAGGAGCAGGATAACATCAGGATAACACCAGGATAACATCAGGATAATAGCAGGATAACATCATGATAACATCAGGATGACAGCAGGATAACATCAGGATGACAGCAGGATAACACCAGGATAACATCAGGATAACACCAGGATAACAGCAGGATAAGAGCAGGATAACATCAGGATAACAGCAGGATAACATAAGGATAAAACCAGGATAACAGCAAGATAACATCAGGATAACAGCAGGATAACATCAGGATAACACCAGGATAATAGCAGGCTAACATCAGGATAACACCAGGAAAGGAGCAGGATAAAATCAGGATAACACCAGGATAACATCAGGATAATAGCAGGATAACATCAGGATAACATCAGGATGACAGCAGGATAGCATCAGGATAACAGCAGGATTATAGCAGGATAACATCAGGATAACATCAGGATAACAGCAGGATAATAGCAGGATAACATCAGGATAACATCAGGATAACACCAGGATAACATCAGGATAAAAGCAGGATAATAGCAGGATAACATCAGGATAACAGCAGGATAACATCAGGATAACACCAGGATAACATCAGGATAACAGCAGGATAACATCAGGATAACACCAGGAAAGGAGCAGGATAACATCAGGATAACACCAGGATAACATCAGGATAATAGCAGGATAACATCAGGATAACATCAGGAAAGGAGCAGGATAACATCAGGATAACACCAGGATAACATCAGGATAATAGCAGGATAACATCATGATAACATCAGGATGACAGCAGGATAACATCAGGATGACAGCAGGATAACACCAGGATAACATCAGGATAACACCAGGATAACAGCAGGATAAGAGCAGGATAACATCAGGATAACACCGGGATAAGAGCAGGATAAAATCAGGATAACACCAGGATAACATCAGGATAATAGCAGGATAACATCAGGATAACATCAGGATGACAGCAGGATAGCATCAGGATAACAGCAGGATTATAGCAGGATAACATCAGGATAACATCAGGATAACAGCAGGATAATAGCAGGATAACATCAGGATAACATCAGGATAACACCAGGATAACATCAGGATAAAAGCAGGATAATAGCAGGATAACATCAGGATAACAGCAGGATAACATCAGGATAACACCAGGATAACATCAGGATAACAGCAGGATAACATCAGGATAACACCAGGTAAGGAGCAGGATAACATCAGGATAACACCAGGGTAACATCAGGATAATAGCAGGATAACATCAGGATAACATCAGGAAAGGAGCAGGATAACATCAGGATAACACCAGGATAACATCAGGATAATAGCAGGATAACATCATGATAACATCAGGATGACAGCAGGATAACATCAGGATGACAGCAGGATAACACCAGGATAACATCAGGATAACACCAGGATAACAGCAGGATAAGAGCAGGATAACATCAGGATAACACCAGGATAAGAGCAGGATAACATCAGGATAAGAGCAGGATAACAGCAGGATAATAGCAGGATAACATCAGGATAACATCAGGATGACAGCAGGATAACATATGGATGACAGCAGGATAACACCAGGATAACATCAGGATAACACCAGGAAAGGACTAGGATAAAATCAGGATAACACCAGGATAACATCAGGATAACATCAGGATGACAGCAGGATAACAACAGGATAACACCGGGATAAGAGCAGGATAACATCAGGATAACAGCAGGATAACAGCAGGATAATAGCAGGATAACACCAGGATTACAGCAGGATAACATCAGGATTACATCAGGATAGCACCAGGATAACATCAGGATAACATCAGGATAATAGCAGGATAACACCAGGATAACATCAGGATAACAGCAGGATAACATAAGGAAAAAACCAGGATAACAGCAAGATAACATCAGGATAACAGCAGGATAACATCAGGATAACACCAGGATAATAGCAGGCTAACATCAGGATATCACCAGGAAAGGAGCAGGATAAAATCAGGATAACACCAGGATAACATCAGGATAATAGCAGGATAACATCAGGATAACATCAGGATGACAGCAGGATAGCATCAGGATAACAGCAGGATAATAGCAGGATAACATCAGGATAACATCAGGATAATAGCAGGTTAACATCAGGATAACATATGGATGACAGCAGGATGACACCAGGATAACATCAGGATAACACCAGGATAATAGCAGGATAACATCAGGATAACACCAGGAAAGGAGCAGGATGAAATCAGGATAACACCAGGATAACATCAGGATAACATCAGGATGACAGCAGGATAACATCAGGAAAACACCAGGATAAGAGCAGGATAACATCAGGATTACATCAGGATAGCACCAGGATAACATCAGGATAACATCAGGATAATAGCAGGATAACACCAGGATAACATCAGGATAACAGCAGGATAAAAGCAGGATAACATCAGGATAACACCAGGATAACATCAGGATAATAGCAGGATAACACCAGGATAACATCAGGATAACACCAGGATAACAGCAGGATAATAGCAGGATAACATCAGGATAACAGCAGGATAATAGCAGGATAATATCAGGATAACATCAGGATAACAACAAGATAACATCAGGATAACAGCAGGATAACAGCAGGATAACACCAGGATAACAGCAGTATAACACCAGGATAACACCAGGATAACATCAGGATAATAGCAGGATAACACCAGGATAACATCAGGATAACACCAGGATAACAGCAGGATAATAGCAGGATAACATCAGGATAACAGCAGGATAATAGCAGGATAATATCAGGATAACATCAGGATAACAACAAGATAACATCAGGATAACAGCAGGATAACAGCAGGATAACACCAGGATAACAGCAGGATAACATCAGGATTACATCAGGATAGCACCAGGATAACATCAGGATAACATCAGGATAATAGCAGGATAACACCAGGATAACATCAGGATAACAGCAGGATAAAAGCAGGATAACATCAGGATAACACCAGGATAACATCAGGATAATAGCAGGATAACACCAGGATAACATCAGGATAACACCAGGATAACAGCAGGATAATAGCAGGATAACATCAGGATAACAGCAGGATAATAGCAGGATAATATCAGGATAACATCAGGATAACAACAAGATAACATCAGGATAACAGCAGGATAACACCAGGATAACAGCAGTATAACACCAGGATAACAGCAGGATAACATCAGGATAATAGCAGGATAACATCAGGATAACATCAAGATAAAAGCAGGATAACAGCAGGATAACATCAGGATAACACCAGGATAACACCAAGATAACATCAGGATAACAACAAGATAACATCAGGATAACAGCAGGATAACATTAGGATAACACCAGGATAACATCAGGATAACAGCAGGATAACATCAGGATGACAGCAGGATAACACCAGGATAACATCAGGATAACACCAGGACAACAGCAGGATAAGACCAGGACAACATGAGGATAAGAGCAGGATAATAGCAGTATAACACCAGGATTAATGCAGGATAACATCAGGATAACAGCAGGATAACATAAGGATAAAACCAGGATGGGAGAAGGATAACATCAGCATAACAGCAGGATAACATCAGGATAACATCAGGATAATAGTAGGATAACATGAGGATAACACCAGGAAAGGAGCAGGATAACATCAGGATAACACCAGGATAACATCAGGATAATAGCAGGATAACATCAGGATAACATCAGGATGGCAGCAGGATAACATCAGGATGACAGCAGGATAACACCAGGATAACAGCAGGATAACACCAGGATAACAGCAGGATAAGAGCAGGATAACATCAGGATAACATCCGGAAAACATCCGGATAACACCAGGATAAGAGCAGGATAACATCCGGATAACAGCAGGATAACATCCGGATATTAGCAGGATAACATCAGGATTACATCAGGGTAACAGCAGGATAACATCAGGATAACACCAGGATAATAGCAGGATAACATCAAGATAACATCAGGATGACAGCAGGATAACATCAGGATAACACCAGGAAAGGAGCAGGATAACATCAGGATAACAGAAGGATAACATTAGGATAATAGGAGGATAACACCAGGATTACAGCAGGATAAAATCAGGATTACATCAGGATAGCACCAGTATAACATCAGGATAACATCAGGATAATAGCAGGATAACACCAGGATAACATCAGGATAACACCAGGATAACAGCAGGATAAGAGCAGGATAACACCAGGATAACATAAAGATAACACCAGGATAACAGCAGGATAATAGCAGGATAACATCAGGATAACTGCAGGATAATAGCAGGATAACATCAGGATAACATCAGGATAACAGGACGGTAACATCAGGATAACAGCAGGATAACATCAGGATAACACCAGGATAACATCAGGATAATAGCAGGATAACATCAGGATAATAGCAGGATAACATCAGGATAACATCAGGATAACACCAGGATAACAGCAGGATAAGAGCAGGATAACACCAGGATAACATCAGGATAACATCAGGATAACAGCAGGATAATAGCAGGATAACATCAGGATAACAGCAGGATAATAGCAGGATAACATCAGGATAACAGCAGGATAACACCAGGATAACATCAGGATAACACCAGGATAACATCAGGATAACAGGACGGTAACATCAGGATAACAGCAGGATAACATCAGGATAACACCAGGATAACATCAGGATAACATCAGGATAACAGCAGGATAAGAGCAGGATAACATAAAGATAACACCAGGACAACATCAGGATAACATCAGGATAACATAAGGATAAAACCAGGATAACAGCAGGATAACATCAGGATAACACCAGGATAATAGCATGATAACATCAGGATAACACCAAGAAAGGAGCAGGATAACATCAGGATAACACCAGGATAACATCAGGATGTCAGCAGGATAACATATGGATGACAGCAGGATAACACCAGGATAACATCAGGATGACAGAAGGATAACATCAGGATAACACCGGGATAAGAGCAGGATAACATCAGGATAACAGCAGGATAACATCAGGAAAATAGCAGGATAAAACCATGATAACATCAGGATAACACCAGGATAACAGCAGGATAAGAGCAGGGTAACATCAGGATAACATCAGGATAACAGCAGGATAAAAGCAGGATAACATCAGGATAACACCAGGATAACATCAGGATAATAGCAGGATAACACCAGGATAACATCAGGATAACACCAGGATGACAGCAGGATAATAGCAGGATAACATCAGGATAACATCAGGATAACACCAGGATAACATCAGGATAACAGCAGGATTACAGCAGGATAACATCAGGATAACAGCAGGATAACATAAGGATAAAACCGGGATAGGAGCAGGATAACATCAGCATAACAGCAGGATAACATCAGGATAATAGCAGGATAACATCAGGATAACACCAGGAAAGGAGCAGGATAACATCAGGATAACACCAGGATAACATCAGGATAATAGCAGGATAACATCAGGATAACATCAGGATGACAGCAGGATAGCATCAGGATAACAGCAGGATAATAGGAGGATAACATCAGGATAACATCAGGATAACACCAGGATAACATCAGGATAAAAGCAGGATAATAGCAGGATAACATCAGGATAACAGCAGGATAACATCAGGATAACACCAGGATAACATCAGGATAACAGCAGGATAACATCAGGATAACACCAGGATAACATCAGGATAATAGCAGGATAACATCAGGATGACATCAGGATGACAGCAGGATAAGAGCAGGATAACATCAGGATAACAGCAGGATAACAGCAGGATAATAGCAGGATAACACCAGGAAAGGAGCAGGATAAAATCAGGATAACACCAGGATAACATCAGGATAACATCAGGATGACAGCAGGATAACATCAGGATAACACCGGGATAAGAGCAGGATAACATCAGGATAACAGCAGGATAACAGCAGGATAATAGCAGGATAACACCAGGATTACAGCAGGATAACATCAGGATTATATCAGGATAGCACCAGGATAACATCAAGATAACATCAGGATAATAGCAGGATAACACCAGGATAACATCAGGATAACACCAGGATAACAGCAGGATAAGAGCAGGATAACATCAGGATAACAGCAGGATAACATAAGGATAAAACCAGGTTAACAGCAAGATAATATCAGGATAACAGCAGGATAATAGCAGGATAACGTCTGGATAACACCAGGATAACATCAGGATATTAGCAGGATTACATCAGGATTACATCAGGGTAACAGCAGGATAACATCAGGATAATAGCAGGATAACATCAGGATAACATCAGGATAACATCAAGATAAAAGCAGGATAACAGCAGGATAACATCAGGATAACACCAGGATAACACCAAGATAACATCAGGATAACAACAAGATAACATCAGGATAACAGCAGGATAACATCAGGATAACACCAGGATAACATCAGGATAACAGCAGGATAACATCAGGATGACAGCAGGATAACACCAGGATAACATCAGGATAACACCAGGAATACAGCAGGATAAGAGCAGGACAACATGAGGATAAGAGCAGGATAATAGCAGTATAACACCAGGATTAATGCAGGATAACATCAGGATAACAGCAGGATAACATAAGGATAAAACCAGGATAACAGCAGGATAAGAGCAGGATAACATCAGGATAACAGCAGGATAACATCAGGATAACACCAGGATAATAGCAGGCTAACATCAGGATAACACCAGGAAAGGAGCAGGATAAAATCAGGATAACACCAGGATAACATCAGGATAACACCAGGATAACATCAGGATAACATAAGGATGACAGCAGGATAGCATAAGGATAATAGCAGTATAATAGCAGGATAACATCAGGATAACATCAGGATAACACCAGGATAACATCAGGATAACAGCAGGATAATAGCAGGATAACATCAGGATAACATCAGGATAACACCAGGATAACACCAAGATAACATCAGGATAACACCAAGATAACATCAGGATAACACCAGGATAACATCAGGATAACAGCAGGATAACATTAGGATAACATCAGGATAACATCAAGATAAAAGCAGGATAACAGCAGGATAACATCAGGATAACAGCAGGATAACATCAAGATAACATCAGGATGACAGCAGGATAACATCAGGATAACACCAGGAAAGGAGCAGGATAACATCAGGATAACACCAAGATAACATCAAGATAATAGCAGGATAACAGCAGGATAACATCAGGATAACATCCGGAAAAAATCCGGATAACACCAGGATAAGAGCAGGATAACATCCGGATAACACCAGGATAACATCAGGATATTAGCAGGATTACATCAGGATTACATCAGGGTAACAGCAGGATAACATCAGGATAACACCAGGATAATAGCAGGATAACATCAGGATAACACCAGGAAAGGAGCAGGATAAAATCAGGATAACACCAGGATAACATCAGGTTAATAGCAGGATAACATCAGGATAACATCAGGATAACAGCAGGATAACACCAGGATTACAGCAGGATAAAATCAGGATTACATCAGGATAGCACCATTATAACATCAGGATAACATCAGGATAACATCAGTATAACAGAAGGATAACAGTAGGATAATAGCAGGATAACACCAGGATTACAGCAGGATAACAGCAAGATAACATGAGGATAATAGCAGGATAACACCAGGATAACATCAGGATAACACCAGGATAAAAGCAGGATAACACCAGGATAGCATCAGGATAACAGCAGGATAACATCAGGATAACACCAGGATAACATCAGGATAACATCAGGGTAACAGCAGGATAACATCAGGATAACATCAGGATAATAGCAGGATAACATCAGGATAATAGCAGGATAACATCCGGATAACATCTGGATAACACCAGGATAACACCAGGATAACATCAAGATAACATCAGGATAACACCAGGATAATAGCAGGATAACAGCAGGATAACAGCAGGATAACAGCAGGATAATAGCAGGATAACATCAGGATAACAGCAGGATAACATCAGGATAACAGCAGGATAACACCAGGATAGCATCAGGATAACAGCAGGATAACATCAGGATAACACCAGGATAACATCAGGATAACATCAGGGTAACAGCAGGATAACATCAGGATAACATCAGGATAATAGCAGGATAACATCAGGATAATAGCAGGATAACATCAGGATAACAGCAGGATAACACCAGGATAACACCAGGATAACATCAAGATAACATCAGGATAACACCAGGATAATAGCAGGATAACAGCAGGATAACAGCAGGATAATAGCAGGATAACATCAGGATAACAGCAGGATAACATCAGGATAACATCAGGATAACATCAGGATAACATCAGGATAACAGCAGGATAACATCAGGATAACACCAGGATAACACCAGGATAACATCAGGATAACAGCAGGATAACATCAGGATAACAGCAGGATAACATCAGGATAATAGCAGGATAACATCAGGATAACAGCAGGATAACACCAGGATAACAGCAGGATAACATCAGGATAACATCAGGATAACACCAGGATAACAGCAGGATAACATCAGGATAACATCAGGATAACATCAGGATAAATGGAGCATCCTGCTGACTGCAGGCAGATTCTTCAGTCTTTTGTTCTAATGGATCTCATTAGAGCTGCACGCCAGATCTTTAAACTCTATGAATATGTGATGACAACTTTAACCAATCAGTTTGCGATCTGAACTGGATCAGATCTGTATGTTCTCTGCTGGAGCATCTGATCCCTCCTGACTTCTTCACATAAGAGGAGCTACATGCTTCATGTTTATTAGCATCTGAGGTGACTGTTGTAATTTCTGAAAATGAAGCTGAAATGGAAAGCTGAGGTGGGAACCAGAGACAACTGAGAGACACGAGGTGGGAGGATAATTACGTCCTCTAGTCTCTGAGCTGTTCAGGCTGAAAGCAACCACTTCTGTTTTTCTAAATCCCAGGATATCATCAGTGTAGCGATTGGCTTGTTAGCTCATTTTTTACTTGTCTGCTTAAAAAAGCTGATTTTCTTTGACAAATGCGCACCTGCATGCCCACTGAAAGCAGCAGCACTGCCTCTGCTGTTTCTTTTTTTTTCTTCTTCTTTGGAGATGAAGCAGCAGCGGCTGTCAGGTTGTACAGCCTGTTCCTCCTCAGGTGTTCATGTAAACAAGCTCCACTGCAGGCCCTGTAACAAGAGAGCTCACTTTCCACCTCACAGCACCACACGTTGTTCCTTTTAGAGGTGTATTCTCTCCACGCAGCTTTCCCTCCTAATCGGGGGTGTCAAAGACGGAGCAGGGAGGGGGTATTTCACAGGAGACGCCTGCATTCACGCCATGAAACTCTACATAAGAGCAACCTGGTGTCGCAGAGACGAGCTGACTGTCAATCAGGAGGCAGCCGCCTGTGCAGGGCTCACATGGTAGGCTGGCGCAGAAAGAGAAAACCTGCTCCCAGATCATTTCCACACCCGAGTGGGGAAGACTCACATGTGTACAACTGGAACAGATTGTTATATGTGTGTTTTGAAGGGTGGGAATTATTTGCTATATGAATACATTTGAGTTATTCTGGCAGCTGTGAGGCTGCGGAGCTACCAGCCATGAAGGCACCGAACCTGTCTGGGTCATGACACACACCAGTGCTCAGCTGTGAGGGATCAGCAAGGTCCAGATTGGTCTTCACTTCAGTCACAATAACCTGCAATCTATAGAAATACAGAGGACAGAGAAAGAAAAGCTTGTTTATGTTTGGATAAATGCTGAATATGCTAACGGACCTGATAACGGCACTCCTGACAGCTGACAGAGAGACTTTATAAAACATAAAGCTGGTAGTTAGAATACTGGTGTTCAGAGAAAATCTAACCTGGAACCCAGAATCAGCCCGGATAGCGACACCTATGGAGAGAAATTTATCTCATAAATGTCTATCAAATTATTCATAAATATGTACAGAATTTTGAGATTAACTTTCCGAATAATTCACACAAATTAAATAATTTGAAGACATACAATAACTTAGTAAATATTAAGAACAGCACAGATATACATGTCTTACAGACAGATTTGTACCTTCAGTTAAAGTGGGTCGGTTCTGTCTGGTACTGATCCACATCACAAAAGTAATAAAGCCGTTCCATAATTTCCTGTTCTAAATAATTAAAACAACATTCTCAGCAATGATGAAAGTGAAACTCCTTTTCTTTGCTGGAAAATAGCAGATACCGCGACCTGGTGTCTATCGGAGCGCTGACTGATTCTCTGCTGAGCAAGATGGTACAACACTACATTGATTCATCAATTTTTATTTGTATTTTGTTTTGTCCTGTTTAGAGCAAGTCCGAGACGTCACAGGTTAACATCAGCCTTTATGTTCTGATCACACAGAGTTGCCCATAGAGTCAGCTGGTTCCCCACTGGAACCAGTATTATTTTTACCGGTCCTGTCCAGCATCGCAGCAAACAGGACAGCAATCTGTGTGCCATATTTTTGCCAACCCAAGATGATGCTGCTTTTCACAGAGTGAGCTCATGTTAGTCTCCAAAAGTCTCTAATATCACAAGATAAAGCTGCTACATTTGTAGATAGTCACTTTTTCTTAAAAATTCAGGTCCTACATGGATCTGAATAATCAGTGCCACTTGTGCAAGCGTATGCCATTATGTTCATCGATTATTACACCAGGAAATTGTTTACACTTTTTCCTGAATTTATTTACCATAACTAACATGTTAAAAGCCCAACCCCTGTGTATGATGATATGAATTCGGTGAAATGATTTGTTCATACTGTAAGACTGGCCACAGAGCCACATGGATGCCTGAAGCATATAAAATGTAGGTTAAAAAAGTATGTTCACCTGAAAAAATGTAATGCTCTCCTCTGATTTGTACCTAAAGCCAAGTGTCAAGAATGAACAACTTTATCTGCTGTGAAGTTATTTTATTTCCTTTGGAACGGGAGATTCTCATCATGATGAGGTGGAACGGGAGATTCTCATGGTGATGAGGTGGAACGGGAGATTCTCATCATGATGAGGTGGAACGGGAGATTCTCATGGTGATGAGGTGGAACGGGAGATTCTCATCATGATGAGGTGGAACGGGAGATTCTCATGGTGATGAGGTGGAACGGGAGATTCTCATCGTGATGAGGTGGAACGGGAGATTCTCATGGTGATGAGGTGGAACGGGAGATTCTCATGGTAATGAGGTGGAACGGGAGATTCTCATCGTGATGAGGTGGAACGGGAGATTCTCATGGTAATGAGGTGGAACGGGAGATTCTCATCGTGATGAGGTGGAACGGGAGATTCTCATCGTGATGATGTGGAACGGGAGATTCTCATCGTGATGAGGTGGAACGGGAGATTCTCATGGTGATGAGGTGGAACGGGAGATTCTCATGGTAATGAGGTGGAACGGGAGATTCTCATGGTGATGAGGTGGAACGGGAGATTCTCATGGTAATGAGGTGGAACGGGAGATTCTCATGGTAATGAGGTGGAACGGGAGATTCTCATCGTGATGAGGTGGAACGTGAGATTCTCATGGTAATGAGGTGGAACGGGAGATTCTCATCGTGATGAGGTGGAACGGGAGATTCTCATCATGATGTGGTGGAACGGGAGATTCTCATCATGATGTGGTGGAACGGGAGATTCTCATCGTGATGAGGTGGAACGGGAGATTCTCATGGTAATGAGGTGGAATGGGAGATTCTCATGGTAATGAGGTGGAACGGGAGATTCTCATGGTGATGAGGTGGAACGGGAGATTCTCATGGTGATGAGGTGGAACGGGAGATTCTCATGGTGATGAGGTGGAATGGGAGATTCTCATGGTGATGAGGTGGAACGGGAGATTCTCATGGTGATGAGGTGGAACGGGAGATTCTCATGGTGATGAGGTGGAACGGGAGATTCTCATGGTGATGAGGTGGAACGGGAGATTCTCATGGTAATGAGGTGGAACGGGAGATTCTCATCGTGATGAGGTGGAACGGGAGATTCTCATGGTAATGAGGTGGAACGGGAGATTCTCATCGTGATGAGGTGGAACGGGAGATTCTCATGGTGATGAGGTGGAACGGGAGATTCTCATCATGATGTGGTGGAATGGGAGATTCTCATGATGATGAGGTGGAACGGGAGATTCTCATGGTGATGAGGTGGAACGGGAGATTCTCATTGTGATGAGGTGGAACGGGAGATTCTCATGGTAATGAGGTGGAACGGGAGATTCTCATCGTGATGAGGTGGAACGGGAGATTCTCATCATGATGTGGTGGAACGGGAGATTCTCATGGTAATGAGGTGGAACGGGAGATTCTCATCGTGATGAGGTGGAACGGGAGATTCTCATCATGATGTGGTGGAACGGGAGATTCTCATGATGATGAGGTGGAACGGGAGATTCTCATGGTGATGAGGTGGAACGGGAGATTCTCATCGTGATGAGGTGGAACGGGAGATTCTCATGGTAATGAGGTGGAACGGGAGATTCTCATGGTAATGAGGTGGAACGGGAGATTCTCATGGTGATGAGGTGGAACGGGAGATTCTCATCGTGATGAGGTGGAACGGGAGATTCTCATGGTGATGAGGTGGAATGGGAGATTCTCATGGTGATGAGGTGGAACGGGAGATTCTCATGGTGATGAGGTGGAACGGGAGATTCTCATGGTGATGAGGTGGAACGGGAGATTCTCATGGTGATGAGGTGGAACGGGAGATTCTCATGGTAATGAGGTGGAACGGGAGATTCTCATGGTGATGAGGTGGAACGGGAGATTCTCATGGTAATGAGGTGGAACGGGAGATTCTCATCGTGATGAGGTGGAA
The DNA here is from genome assembly GCF_933228915.1 of Telmatherina bonti. Taxonomy (NCBI): domain Eukaryota; kingdom Metazoa; phylum Chordata; class Actinopteri; order Atheriniformes; family Telmatherinidae; genus Telmatherina; species Telmatherina bonti. The sequence goes on along the minus strand of NC_136613.1, from coordinate 37,132,707 downwards.
CGGGAGATTCTCATGGTGATGAGGTGGAACGGGAGATTCTCATCATGATGTGGTGGAACGGGAGATTCTCATGATGATGAGGTGGAACGGGAGATTCTCATGATGATGAGGTGGAACGGGAGATTCTCATCATGATGAGGTGGAACGGGAGATTGTCATGGTGATGAGGTGGAACGGGAGATTCTCATCATGATGAGGTGGAACGGGAGATTCTCATCGTGATGATGTGGAACGGGAGATTCTCATCGTGATGATGTGGAACGGGAGATTCTCATGGTGATGAGGTGGAACGGGAGATTCTCATGGTAATGAGGTGGAACGGGAGATTCTCATGGTAATGAGGTGGAACGGGAGATTCTCATCGTGATGAGGTGGAACGGGAGATTCTCATGGTAATGAGGTGGAACGGGAGATTCTCATCGTGATGAGGTGGAACGGGAGATTCTCATCATGATGTGGTGGAACGGGAGATTCTCATGGTAATGAGGTGGAACGGGAGATTCTCATGGTGATGAGGTGGAACGGGAGATTCTCATCATGATGTGGTGGAATGGGAGATTCTCATGATGATGAGGTGGAACGGGAGATTCTCATGGTGATGAGGTGGAACGGGAGATTCTCATCGTGATGAGGTGGAACGGGAGATTCTCATGGTAATGAGGTGGAACGGGAGATTCTCATCGTGATGAGGTGGAACGGGAGATTCTCATCGTGATGAGGTGGAACGGGAGATTCTCATGGTAATGAGGTGGAACGGGAGATTCTCATCGTGATGAGGTGGAACGGGAGATTCTCATGGTAATGAGGTGGAACGGGAGATTCTCATCGCGATGAGGTGGAACGGGAGATTCTCATGGTGATGAGGTGGAACGGGAGATTCTCATCATGATGTGGTGGAACGGGAGATTCTCATGATGATGAGGTGGAACGGGAGATTCTCATGATGATGAGGTGGAACGGGAGATTCTCATCATGATGAGGTGGAACGGGAGATTGTCATGGTGATGAGGTGGAACGGGAGATTCTCATCATGATGAGGTGGAACGGGAGATTCTCATCGTGATGACGTGGAACGGGAGATTCTCATCGTGATGATGTGGAACGGGAGATTCTCATCGTGATGAGGTGGAACGGGAGATTCTCATGGTGATGAGGTGGAACGGGAGATTCTCATGGTAATGAGGTGGAACGGGAGATTCTCATGGTGATGAGGTGGAATGGGAGATTCTCATGGTAATGAGGTGGAACGGGAGATTCTCATGGTAATGAGGTGGAACGGGAGATTCTCATCGTGATGAGGTGGAACGGGAGATTCTCATGGTAATGAGGTGGAACGGGAGATTCTCATCGTGATGAGGTGGAACGGGAGATTCTCATCATGATGTGGTGGAACGGGAGATTCTCATGGTAATGAGGTGGAACGGGAGATTCTCATGGTGATGAGGTGGAACGGGAGATTCTCATCATGATGTGGTGGAATGGGAGATTCTCATGATGATGAGGTGGAACGGGAGATTCTCATGGTGATGAGGTGGAACGGGAGATTCTCATCGTGATGAGGTGGAACGGGAGATTCTCATGGTAATGAGGTGGAACGGGAGATTCTCATCGTGATGAGGTGGAACGGGAGATTCTCATCATGATGTGGTGGAACGGGAGATTCTCATGGTAATGAGGTGGAACGGGAGATTCTCATCGTGATGAGGTGGAACGGGAGATTCTCATCATGATGAGGTGGAACGGGAGATTCTCATCGTGATGACGTGGAACGGGAGATTCTCATCGTGATGATGTGGAACGGGAGATTCTCATCGTGATGAGGTGGAACGGGAGATTCTCATGGTAATGAGGTGGAACGGGAGATTCTCATGGTAATGAGGTGGAACGGGAGATTCTCATGGTGATGAGGTGGAACGGGAGATTCTCATCGTGATGAGGTGGAACGGGAGATTCTCATGGTGATGAGGTGGAATGGGAGATTCTCATGGTGATGAGGTGGAACGGGAGATTCTCATGGTGATGAGGTGGAACGGGAGATTCTCATGGTGATGAGGTGGAACGGGAGATTCTCATGGTGATGAGGTGGAACGGGAGATTCTCATGGTAATGAGGTGGAACGGGAGATTCTCATCGTGATGAGGTGGAACGGGAGATTCTCATGGTAATGAGGTGGAACGGGAGATTCTCATCGTGATGAGGTGGAACGGGAGATTCTCATGGTGATGAGGTGGAACGGGAGATTCTCATCATGATGTGGTGGAACGGGAGATTCTCATGATGATGAGGTGGAACGGGAGATTCTCATGATGATGAGGTGGAACGGGAGATTCTCATCATGATGAGGTGGAACGGGAGATTGTCATGGTGATGAGGTGGAACGGGAGATTCTCATCATGATGAGGTGGAACGGGAGATTCTCATCGTGATGATGTGGAACGGGAGATTCTCATCGTGATGAGGTGGAACGGGAGATTCTCATGGTGATGAGGTGGAACGGGAGATTCTCATGGTAATGAGGTGGAACGGGAGATTCTCATCGTGATGAGGTGGAACGGGAGATTCTCATCATGATGTGGTGGAACGGGAGATTCTCATGATGATGAGGTGGAACGGGAGATTCTCATGGTAATGAGGTGGAACGGGAGATTCTCATGGTAATGAGGTGGAACGGGAGATTCTCATCGTGATGAGGTGGAACGGGAGATTCTCATGGTAATGAGGTGGAACGGGAGATTCTCATCGTGATGAGGTGGAACGGGAGATTCTCATGGTAATGAGGTGGAACGGGAGATTCTCATTGTAATGAGGTGGAACGGGAGATTCTCATCGTGATGAGGTGGAACGGGAGATTCTCATGGTAATGAGGTGGAACGGGAGATTCTCATCGTGATGAGGTGGAACGGGAGATTCTCATGGTAATGAGGTGGAACGGGAGATTCTCATCGTGATGAGGTGGAACGGGAGATTCTCATGGTAATGAGGTGGAACGGGAGATTCTCATTGTGATGAGGTGGAACGGGAGATTCTCATGGTAATGAGGTGGAACGGGAGATTCTCATCGCGATGAGGTGGAACGGGAGATTCTCATGGTAATGAGGTGGAACGGGAGATTCTCATCGCGATGAGGTGGAACGGGAGATTCTCATGGTAATGAGGTGGAACGGGAGATTCTCATGGTAATGAGGTGGAACGGGAGATTCTCATCATGATGTGGTGGAACGGGAGATTCTCATGGTGATGAGGTGGAACGGGAGATTCTCATCGTGATGACGTGGAACGGGAGATTCTCATGGTGATGAGGTGGAACGGGAGATTCTCATGGTAATGAGGTGGAACGGGAGATTCTCATCGTGATGAGGTGGAACGGGAGATTCTCATGGTAATGAGGTGGAACGGGAGATTCTCATCGCGATGAGGTGGAACGGGAGATTCTCATGGTAATGAGGTGGAACGGGAGATTCTCATCGCGATGAGGTGGAACGGGAGATTCTCATGGTAATGAGGTGGAACGGGAGATTCTCATGGTAATGAGGTGGAACGGGAGATTCTCATCATGATGTGGTGGAACGGGAGATTCTCATGGTGATGAGGTGGAACGGGAGATTCTCATCGTGATGACGTGGAACGGGAGATTCTCATGGTGATGAGGTGGAACGGGAGATTCTCATGGTAATGAGGTGGAACGGGAGATTCTCATCGTGATGAGGTGGAACGGGAGATTCTCATGGTAATGAGGTGGAACGGGAGATTCTCATCGTGATGAGGTGGAACGGGAGATTCTCATGGTGATGAGGTGGAACGGGAGATTCTCATCATGATGTGGTGGAACGGGAGATTCTCATGATGATGAGGTGGAACGGGAGATTCTCATGGTGATGAGGTGGAACGGGAGATTCTCATCATGATGAGGTGGAACGGGAGATTGTCATGGTGATGAGGTGGAACGGGAGATTCTCATGGTGATGAGGTGGAACGGGAGATTCTCATCGTGATGATGTGGAACGGGAGATTCTCATCGTGATGATGTGGAACGGGAGATTCTCATCGTGATGAGGTGGAACGGGAGATTCTCATCATGATGAGGTGGAACGGGAGATTCTCATCGTGATGATGTGGAACGGGAGATTCTCATCGTGATGAGGTGGAACGGGAGATTCTCATGGTAATGAGGTGGAACGGGAGATTCTCATCGTGATGAGGTGGAACGGGAGATTCTCATCATGATGTGGTGGAACGGGAGATTCTCATGATGATGAGGTGGAACGGGAGATTCTCATGGTGATGAGGTGGAACGGGAGATTCTCATGATGATGAGGTGGAACGGGAGATTCTCATCATGATGAGGTGGAACGGGAGATTCTCATGGTAATGAGGTGGAACGGGAGATTCTCATCGTGATGAGGTGGAACGGGAGATTCTCATGGTAATGAGGTGGAACGGGAGATTCTCATGGTAATGAGGTGGAACGGGAGATTCTCATCGTGATGAGGTGGAACGGGAGATTCTCATGGTAATGAGGTGGAACGGGAGATTCTCATCGTGATGAGGTGGAACGGGAGATTCTCATGGTAATGAGGTGGAACGGGAGATTCTCATCGCGATGAGGTGGAACGGGAGATTCTCATGGTAATGAGGTGGAACGGGAGATTCTCATTGTAATGAGGTGGAACGGGAGATTCTCATCGTGATGAGGTGGAACGGGAGATTCTCATGGTAATGAGGTGGAACGGGAGATTCTCATCGTGATGAGGTGGAACGGGAGATTCTCATGGTAATGAGGTGGAACGGGAGATTCTCATCGCGATGAGGTGGAACGGGAGATTCTCATGGTGATGAGGTGGAACGGGAGATTCTCATGGTAATGAGGTGGAACGGGAGATTCTCATCATGATGTGGTGGAACGGGAGATTCTCATTATGATGAGGTGGAACGGGAGATTCTCATGGTGATGAGGTGGAACGGGAGATTCTCATGATGATGAGGTGGAACGGGAGATTCTCATCATGATGAGGTGGAACGGGAGATTCTCATGGTAATGAGGTTGAACGGGAGATTCTCATCGTGATGAGGTGGAACGGGAGATTCTCATGGTAATGAGGTGGAACGGGAGATTCTCATGGTAATGAGGTGGAACGGGAGATTCTCATCGTGATGAGGTGGAACGGGAGATTCTCATGGTAATGAGGTGGAACGGGAGATTCTCATCGTGATGAGGTGGAACGGGAGATTCTCATGGTAATGAGGTGGAACGGGAGATTCTCATCGCGATGAGGTGGAACGGGAGATTCTCATGGTAATGAGGTGGAACGGGAGATTCTCATGGTAATGAGGTGGAACGGGAGATTCTCATCGTGATGAGGTGGAACGGGAGATTCTCATGGTAATGAGGTGGAACGGGAGATTCTCATCGTGATGAGGTGGAACGGGAGATTCTCATGGTAATGAGGTGGAACGGGAGATTCTCATCGCGATGAGGTGGAACGGGAGATTCTCATGGTAATGAGGTGGAACGGGAGATTCTCATCATGATGTGGTGGAACGGGAGATTCTCATGGTGATGAGGTGGAACGGGAGATTCTCATCGTGATGACGTGGAACGGGAGATCCTCATGGTGATGAGGTGGAACGGGAGATTCTCATCGTGATGAGGTGGAACGGGAGATTCTCATCATGATGTGGTGGAACGGGAGATTCTCATGGTGATGAGGTGGAACGGGAGATTCTCATGGTAATGAGGTGGAACGGGAGATTCTCATGGTGATGAGGTGGAACGGGAGATTCTCATGGTAATGAGGTGGAACGGGAGATTCTCATCGTGATGAGGTGGAACGGGTGATTCTCATGGTGATGAGTTGGAACGGGAGATTCTCATGGTGATGTGATCGTGATCTCTGATGAAATTTTCCAACTTTTTTTGATCTGACATGGTACCAGGTTGGATTGATACGACTGACTTCTCTTTTGATACACTGAATTATCATGGAGCATCATTCCGTATGAACTTTATTAGTAACTACTGATTAACCATGGTTATTGAGCTGTGGATCAATACCCAAAGACTTTACGTTGTGACATTATTAACCATTGAGAACCATACTTCCTGCTAGTTTGATCGACTGGTAACATGGTAATGGTTGACCATTGAAACCAGACTTTCTACTGGTTTGAAGTACTGAAGGACTTCATTCAGTGTAAACGCTTACTACATTAAGCTACGCATCATGCTTTCCTAGTTCTGCTCAGGGCTCCATATCCACACTTATCTCTGTCAGATGATTGACAGGTTGGAGTTTATTTCCCCTGAGACCGCCCTCTTACCCCCACCCTCCTGCTCTCATTGGATGATCGGCCTCCGTGCTCTCATTACAGCCCTTATCTCTGTGCCCTGCTCATAAGGTTTATCTTTTTAATTATGTTGAAGCTAACCTGCTGAAGAGGCTTCATGAGTGCCTATCAGTGGCCAGGGTCTCCTGTGTTCCATACCTTTTCCTGCTAACCCCCCCCCCCCCCCCCCCCCAACACACACACACACACACACACAGACATGTCCCATATGGGCCGAGGCTTGCTCTGTTTCCTTCCGTACAGATCTGAACCTTTGTGTTCAGGTTTATTGACCACAGATAACCATTTCATGCACAATCTTAATTATAAAATCTGTCCTTTCTGTTCTCATCTCTGCTCTTCTTTCTGTTCCCCCTCATGGTCTCATTTCCTCACAAAGAATGGCTTGGTGGGTCAGGGGAGTACCTCACAGTTCAAGGTCAACAATCCCTTTTGACACATCCTCACAATGTGATGGTACCCACCCTGCCAGCGTGAGTCCAGACTCCAGATTCAGAGCATTTTTTAAAAGTCCTGCATCAGCAGTTCCCCCCCCGGGAGTAGCAGTTCCTGTTGTCCGTTGTCTTTCTGTCCTCTTCCCCCCCACACAGCAGAGGCAGATGGCTGCCTGTCCTGAGCCGGGTTCTGCCGGAGGTTTCCTTCCTGTTAAAAGGGAGTTTTTTCCTTCCCACTGTCGCCAGTGTGCTTGCTCAGGATGGGAGATTGAGTTGGACTCAACTCAATCTGTTGGTTTCCTTATATAGGCTGTTATGAATTGGCCTTCATGATGTTTTCCCCTCTGTCTGTAAAGCATCTTGAGATGGCATTGCCGTGATTTGACGCTATATAAATAAAGTTGAATTGAATTGAATTGATGTTGTCCAAGGTTGATCGATCAGATCTCTGCTTCCGAAAGTAGGTCAGAAGCATATCAGAGGTGGGAGCTGAAGTGAAGTTCCACAGACACACAGCTGGTAAGAGGTGCACTTGTCCTCTGAAATGATATTTTATCATGTAACAAAACATTAAGCATCATCTCGCTTCCCTACACTGACACTGCAGTGTCCGTAACCAGAGCTGGTTATATGGCAATATGTCACAATGGGAAACATTAAAGTACACTTCGCCACTTCTTGTGAAAAATGTACAATTTGTTTGTTTAAAGAAAACAAACATTAAGATATTAATAATTGATTTAATTTTTCTTTCATAAGAAACCGTGCTATAAGTATAACGTCTTCCAGGTGTCCATTATCAGAAATTAATGGACTTTGTGATGGATTGTTCACACCTCCTTATTCATTAATTTCTGATAATGGACACCTCATCAGGCATTATCCCTTACCTAATATCATATCGTGTTCAAACTTTACACCCCTGAAGAAATATTTCAGGAACCCTTCAGTTGATGATGGACACCGCTGTCAGTCAGTGGTCAAACAGGAGAATGCAGGGACAGACCTGACATTCACCTCAGACACAACATGAGGGTGTCACGGCAGGGAAAAACTGCCACACCAGGTTGGACCCAAGATGCAGACAGCAAGTGATCAATGAGCACAATTTATTGCACAAGTATGTAGAATTGTTTGGGTGTTCTCTGTCCAGGTTGAATTTCTAGAAGGAGAAGAGAATTAGCAGAGTCCAAAGAAATGAAGTTCCAGAGAAAAAGGTTATTGCAGGGGTGGTTGATTGGCTGGAGGGGGGGTAGTCAAGTTGTCAGGAGTGGTGAACGAGATAGCAGGGCGAACAGGCAGGTGGAACAGCTGGAAATAACTCTGGGATTGGTGGAGTGGATCCAGGTGAGGCAAGGCAGCACTGTGTCACCTGCAGGAGCAAAAAACAATGGTTAAACAACGTTTCGATAACAGAACACCTCAAGCAGCCGGATTTACCAAGGAACTGTTGGATAATCTGGCAGAGACTGGAGCTCCTGCAGGTGCTTAAATAGCAGTGCCAGATGAGCAGCAGGTGTTCCATCAGCTCTCCAGACTGCATCCTGAACCTCCAGGGAGCCTGCTCAGCCCCACCTACAAATCCAGGAGAGAAACCTCACAGCCAGGGGAAACCATGACAGAGGGTCCAGAAAGATGTGAAGCCCAAGATAGTTTCTGATAGGAAGAGCGAATACTGCACCATGAAACCCCCGTCATCTCCATGGAAACCAGCAGGACCTTCATCTCCATGGAAACCAGCAGGACCTTCATCTCCATGGAAACCAGGAGGACCTTCATGATTCATGTCAAACAAAGCCAGAGTCACAGGAGACATCAGTTTTACAGCTGGAATAAACAAAATAAATAAAAAAATGATGTGTGATTGAGGCTGCGAGCTGCCAGAGTTTCTGTCCCACAGAGACGAGACAGACGTCTTCCAGAGTTTCTGTCCCACAGAGACGAGACAGACGTCTTCCAGAGTTTCTGTCCCACAGAGACGAGACAGACGTCTTCCAGAGTTTCTGTCCCACAGAGACGAGACAGACGTCTTCCAGAGTTTCTGTCCCACAGAGACGAGACAGACGTCTTCC
>NC_136613.1:36943856-37118856 GCF_933228915.1 Telmatherina bonti | reverse complement strand
GTGATTAGAAACAAACTGGTTCTGCAGGAGTCAGACTCAGATAGGTTAAAGGACGTTGTGTCCTTCTGATGTCCATGTCTCACCCTGGGGAAGGCCTAACCGGTGCTGTTGTCCTCCCGTCCTCCCAACACTGCCTCTGTCTGTCTGTCTGTCCAGACCAGTTGGATGTCTTTAGAGATGAAACTATTTGAACCTTGAACCACCTCGTGTGAGACAACAGACTGTTTCCTCTCACAAAGACTGGACACAAACTGGATGAAAAATGTCAAGAGGTGGATGCTAAACCACTGTCAGAGGTAAAAACCTTTCGGGGACTCCTGATCCATTTGGGTTCTAGGGACCTGTGAGCCTATGAAACTAGCAAATAGCAAGTTGCCATGGCAACATGGTCCCACATGTACTGAAGGAGGTTTGAGTCCTGTGTTGTTATTCAAGTTTCCTCCTGATGAGCAGTTCAGGATGATGGAAGCTGAGGCCATGCCCACACAGAATCTCAGGTTCTGATTGGTCAAACAACAGAACAGCCGACCCTGAATCAGCTGCTGTTGTTTTTTTCATCGCAGCCATGACGAAAGGTTTCAGACGCTCCTACTGGGATGTTGCCTGAAGACCTGATCCTCTGCTTCCAACCCGGCTTCTCTCTGAATTACTTATCCTTTTAACAACCATGAATGATCCGAGTGGCGAAGGCGTCCACATCCTCACTGCTCACACTGTCTTGCTGGTGTCCGACCAGTCAAATTATTCATCTATTTTATTTTATTTTATTTTATTTTATTTTATTTTATTTTATTTTATTTTATTTTATTTTATTTTATTTTATTTTATTTTAGTTTTTATTTTATTCATTCATATATTCAAACATTCATCATCCTAACCCCTTAGGCCAATGAAGGGTCGCGGGAAGCTGGAGCCTATCCCAGCAGTCTTTGGACAAAAGGCAGGGTACACCCTGGACAGCTCGCCAGTCCATCGCAGGTCTATTTTATTTTATTTTATTTTATTTTATTTTAATTTAATTTAATTTAATTTAATTTAATTTAATTTAATTTAATTTTATTTTATTTTATTTTATTTTATTTTATTTTATTTAAATTAATTTAATTTAATTGTATTTAATTGTATTTTTTTAATTGTCTATTTATAAATCATCATAAATACCATTTTCTTTTTAAGTCCCAAATCTCAATAGTTTTTTTGTTTGTTTGTTTTTAGAAAATGCAAATATATGAGGAGATTAGTAGCTGTGAGCAGAAATGCCTCCGTGCAGTTCTGGTATGAAGAGCTGCTGCTTCTGCTGCAGTCTCTGCTCACTCAGCTGCAGATGGAGGACGTGTACTGCGGCGCCCCCTTCTGCTCATAAACTCTCTGCAGATCCAAACTGTGTGTCGACAAACACAGAGATTGAAGGTTTAAAAATCTGTGTTTCTTCATAAACCTCAGTCAGTCAATATCCTTCAATCTAAATAACATTTTTATAAAATAAAAACTCTTTCTGATAATAAATCTTACAGGATGGAAAACCTGAGATCCATCAGAGAGAAATAAACTTTTATACAGTGAGCCAAGACTTGGTTTTCTTCTGAAACTGGTTTTAACAGAAAACAAAGAAGTCCAGACATATAAAAAACATTCTTCCTGTAAACACTGGTCCGGATGTTTCATCAAACAGATGTGACTGTGGTTTATTCCGAACTGTATTATGCAGTCCTATGAGAACCATGTGGCGCTGCTGACTGTAGGTGGAAAAACACACCGTCCAGCTCTGTCTGTGGTCACCGGGAAATTCATCTACATGCATACGATGAAAGCTTTGATAAACCTTGTTCAGATTACATCAGAATATATTTCACATCAGTTTAGATGAGAGCAGGACGTGAAAATGGCGCCCTGTCTTGGCACCTCCCCCTCTGGCTTTGCTCCTTGCAGGACCCGAGGCATTTTTATGTGAAATATCTGAAACAACTCCATTTGGGTCGGAACGTTTGGATTGGTCAGAGTTTTTACAGATTTAAAGTAAACTGAGGGGTCTAAATATATTTCTTATTGTTCATGATTACAGAATGTATAGACTACTATCAGGACGAGGAACAGCTTCACTCAGAGGAAGAGGAAGGAGGAGTGACTAGAGGAACACGTCTCTCAGCAGGAGGAGCGACTAGAGGAAGACGTCTCTCAGCAGGAGGAGCGACTAGAGGAAGATGTCTCTCAGCAGGAGGAGCGACTAGAGGAACACGTCTCTCAGCAGGAGGAGCGACTAGAGGAAGACGTCTCTCAGCAGGAGGAGCGACTAGAGGAACACGTCTCAGCAGGAGGAGCGACTAGAGGAACACGTCTCAGCAGGAGGAGCGACTAGAGGAACACGTCTCTCAGCAGGAGGAGCGACTAGAGGAACACGTCTCAGCAGGAGGAGCGACTAGAGGAACACGTCTCAGCAGGAGGAGCGACTAGAGGAACACATCTCTCAGCAGGAGGAGCGACTAGAGGAACACGTCTCAGCAGGAGGAGCGACTAGAGGAACACGTCTCAGCAGGAGGAGCGACTAGAGGAACACATCTCTCAGCAGGAGGAGCGACTAGAGGAACACGTCTCAGCAGGAGGAGCGACTAGAGGAACACGTCTCAGCAGGAGGAGCGACTAGAGGAACACGTCTCAGCAGGAGGAGCGACTAGAGGAACACGTCTCTCAGCAGGAGGAGCGACTAGAGGAACACATCTCTCAGCAGGAGGAGCGACTGAAGGAACACGTCTCCCAGCAGGAGGAAAGACTAGAGGAACACGTCTCTAAATTAGAGGAGCAAATAGAGAAACATGTCTTTAAATAGGAGGAGCGACTAGAGGAACCCATCTCTTAATAGGAGGAGCGACTAGAGGAACATGTCTCTCAGCAGGAGGAGGGACTAGAGGAACACATCTCTCAGCAGGAGGAGCGTCTAGAGGAACACGTCTCAGCAGGAGGAGCGACTAGAGGAACATGTCTCTCAGCAGGAGGAGCGACTAGAGGAACACGTCTCTAAATTAGAGGAGCAAATAGAGAAACATGTCTCTTAATAGGAGGAGTGACTAGAGGAACACGTCTCAGCAGGAGGAGCGACTAGAGGAACACAACTGAACAGGAAGAGCGACTAGAGGAACACGTCTCTCAGCAGGAGGAGCGACTAGAGGAACACGTCTCAGCAGGAGGAGCGACTAGAGGAACACATCTCTCAGCAGGAGGAGCGACTAGAGGAACACGTCTAAGCAGGAGGAAAGACTAAAGAAACACGTCTCTCAGCAGGAGGAGCGACTAGAGGAACACGTCTCAGCCGGAGGAGCGACTAGAGGAACACGTCTCTCAGCAGGAGGAGCGACTAGACGAACACGTCTCAGCAGGAGGAGCGACTAGAGGAACACGTCTCTCAGCAGGAGGAGCGACTAGAGGAACAAGTCTCTCAGCAGGAGGAAAGACTAAAGAAACACGTCTCTCAGCAGGAGGAGCGACTAGAGGAACACGTCTCTCAGCAGGAGGAGCGACTAGAGGAACACTTCTCATAAGAGGAGCGACTAGAGGAACACGTCTCAGCAGGAGGAGCGACTAGAGGAACACGTCTCTCAGCAGGAAGAGTGACTAGAAGAACACGTCTCAGCAGGAGGAGCGACTAGAGGAACACGTCTCAGCAGGAGGCGCGACTAGAGGAACACGTCTGTCCGCAGGAGGAGCGACTAGAGGAAAACATCTCAGCAGGAGGAGCGACTAGAGGAACAAGTCTCTCAGCAGGAGGAGCGTCTAGAGGAACACGTCTCTCAGCAGGAGGAGCGACTAGAGGAACACGTCTCAGCAGGAGGAGCGACTAGAGGAACACGTCTCTCAGCAGGAGTAGCGACTAGAGGAACACGTCTCAGCAGGAGGAGCGACTAGAGGAACATGTCTCAGCAGGAGGAGCGACTAGAGGAACACATCTCTCAGCAGGAGGAGCAACTAGAAGAACATGTCTCAGCAGGAGGAGCGACTAGAGGAACACGTCTCAGCAGGAGGAAAGACTAAAGAAACACGTCTCTCAGCAGGAGGAGCGACTAGAGGAACACGTCTCAGCAGGAGGAGCGACTAGAGGAACACGTCTCTCAGCAGGAGGAGCGACTAGAGGAACACGTCTCAGCAGGAGGAGCGACTAGAGGAACACGTCTCTCAGCAGGAGGAGCGACTAGAGGAACAAGTCTCTCAGCAGGAGGAAAGACTAAACAAACACGTCTCTCAGCAGGAGGAGCGACTAGAGGAACACGTCTCTCAGCAGGAGGAGCGACTAGAGGAACACTTCTCATAAGAGGAGCGACTAGAGGAACATGTCTCTCAGCAGGAGGAGCGACTAGAGGAACACGTCTCAGCAGGAGGAGCTACTAGAAGAACACGTCTCAGCAGGAGGAGCGACTAGAGGAACACGTCTCTCAGCAGGAGGAGTGACTAGAGGAACACGTCTCTCAGCAGGAGGAGCGACTAGAGGAACACGTCTCAGCAGGAGGAAAGACTAAAGAAACACGTCTCTCAGCAGGAGGAGCAACTAGAGGAACACGTCTCAGCAGGAGGAGCGACTAGAGGAACACGTCTCAGCAGGAGGAGCGACTAGAGGAACACAACTGAACAGGAAGAGCGACGAGAGGAACACGTCTCTCAGCAGGAGGAGCGACTAGAGCAACACGTCTCAGCAGGAGGAGCGACTAGAGGAACACGTTTCTCAGCAGGAGGAGTGACTAGAGGAACACGTCTCTCAGCAGGAGGAGCGACTAGAGGAACAAGTCTCTCAGCAGGACGAGCGTCTAGAGGAACACGTCTCAGCAGGAGGAGCGACTAGAGGAACACGTCTCTAAATAGGAGGAGCGACTAGAGGAACATGTCTCTAAATAGGAGGAGCGACTAGAGGAACACGTCTCTAAACAGGAGGAGCGACTATAGGAACACATCTCTTAATAGGAGGAGCGACTAGAGGAACACGTCTCAGCAAGGGGGAGCGACTAGAGGAACACAACTGAACAGGAAGAGCGACGAGAGGAACACGTCTCTCAGCAGGAGGAGCGACTAGAGGAACACTTCTCATAAGAGGAGCGACTAGAGGAACACGTCTCTCAGCAGGAGGAGCGACTAGAGGAACACGTCTCAGCAGGAGGAGCAACTAGAAGAACACGTCTCAGCAGGAGGAGCGACTAGAGGAACACGTCTCTCAGCAGGAGGAGTGACTAGAGGAACACGTCTCTCAGCAGGAGGAGCGACTAGAGGAACACGTCTCAGCAGGAGGAAAGACTAAAGAAACACGTCTCTCAGCAGGAGGAGCAACTAGAGGAACACGTCTCAGCAGGAGGAGCGACTAGAGGAACACGTCTCAGCAGGAGGAGCGACTAGAGGAACACAACTGAACAGGAAGAGCGACGAGAGGAACACGTCTCTCAGCAGGAGGAGCGACTAGAGCAACACGTCTCAGCAGGAGGAGCGACTAGAGGAACACGTCTCTCAGCAGGAGGAGTGACTAGAGGAACACATCTCTCAGCAGGAGGAGCGACTAGAGGAACAAGTCTCTCAGCAGGACGAGCGTCTAGAGGAACACGTCTCAGCAGGAGGAGCGACTAGAGGAACACGTCTCTAAATAGGAGGAGCGACTAGAGGAACATGTCTCTAAATAGGAGGAGCGACTAGAGGAACACGTCTCTAAACAGGAGGAGCGACTATAGGAACACATCTCTTAATAGGAGGAGCGACTAGAGGAACACGTCTCAGCAGGAGGAGCGACTAGAGGAACACAACTGAACAGGAAGAGCGACGAGAGGAACACGTCTCTCAGCAGGAGGAGCGACTAGAGGAACACGTCTCAGCAGGAGGAGCGACTAGAGGAACACGTCTCAGCAGGAGGAACGACTAGAGGAACATGTCTCTCAGCAGGAGGAATGACTAGAGGAACACGTCTCTCGGCAGGAGGAGTGACTAGGTGAACACATCTGAGCAGGAGGAGCAACTAGAGGAACACAACTGAAAAGGAGGAGCGACGAGAGGAACACGTCTCTCAGCAGGAGGAGCGACTAGAGGAACATGTCTTTCAGCAGGAGGAGCGACTAGAGGAACATGTCTCTCAGCAGGAGGAGCGACTAGAGGAACACGTCTAAGCAGGAGGAAAGACTAAAGGAACACGTCTCTCAGCAGGAGGAGCGACTAGAGGAACACGTCTCAGCCGGAGGAGCGACTAGAGGAACACGTCTCTCAGCAGGAGGAGCGACTAGAGGAACACGTCTCATAAGAGGAGCGACTAGAGGAACACGTCTCTCAGCAGGAGGAGCGACTAGAGGAACACGTCTCAGCAGGAGGAGCGTCTAGAGGAACACGTCTCTCAGCAGGATGAGCGACTAGAGGAACACGTCTCAGCAGGAGGAGCGTCTAGAGGAACACGTCTCTCAGCAGGAGGAGCGACTAGAGGAACACGTCTCAGCAGGAGGAGCGACTAGAGGAACACGTCTCAGCAGGAGGAGCGACTAGAGGAACATGTCTCAGCAGGAGGAGCGACTAGAGGAACACATCTCTCAGCAGGAGGAGCGACTAGAAGAACACGTCTCAGCAGGAGGAGTGACTAGAGGAACACGTCTCAGCAGGAGGAAAGACTAAAGAAACACGTCTCTCAGCAGGAGGAGCAACTAGAGGAACACGTCTCAGCAGGAGGAGCGACTAGAGGAACACGTCTCAGCAGGAGGAAAGACTAAAGAAACACGTCTCTCAGCAGGAGGAGCAACTAGAGGAACACGTCTCAGCAGGAGGAGCGACTAGAGGAACACGTCTCAGCAGGAGGAGCGACTAGAGGAACACGTCTCAGCAGGAGGAGCAACTAGAGGAACACGTCTAGGCAGGAGGAGCGACTAGAGGAACACGTCTGTCAGCAGGGGGAGCGACTAGAGGAAAACGTCTCAGCAGGAGGAGCGACTAGAGGAACACGTCTCTCAGCAGGAGGAGCGACTAGAGGAACACTTCTCAGCAGGAGGAGTAACTAGAGGAACACGTCTCAGCAGGAGGAGCGACTAGAGGAAAACGTCTCTAAGCAGGAGTAGCGACTAGAGGAACACGTCTCTCAGCAGGAGGAGCGACTAGAGGAACATGTCTCAGCAGGAGGAGTAACTAGAGGAACACGTCTCAGCAGGAGGAGCGACTAGAAGAACACGTCTCAGCAGGAGGAGCGACTAGAGGAACACGTCTCAGCAGGACGAAAGACTAAAGAAACACGTCTCTCAGCAGGAGGAGCAACTAGAGGAACACGTCTCAGCAGGAGGAGCGACTAGAGGAACACGTCTCAGCAGGAGGAGCGACTAGAGGAACACGTCTCTCAGCAGGAGGAGCAACTAGAGGAACATGTCTCTAAATAGGAGGAGCGACTAGAGGAACATGTCTCTAAATAGGAGGAGCGACTAGAAGAACACGTCTCTAAACAGGAGGAGCGACTAGAGGAACACGTCTCAGCAGGAGGAGCGACTAGAGGAACACGTCTCTAAATAGGAGGAGCGACTAGAGGAACACGTCTCAGCAGGAGGAGCGACTAGAGGAACACATCTCTCAGCAGGAGGAGCGACTAGAGGAACACGTCTCAGCAGGAGGAGCAACTAGAGGAACACGTCTCAGCAGGAGGAGCGACTAGAGGAACACGTCTCTCAGCAGGAGGAGCGACTAGAGGAACACGTCTCAGCAGGAGGAGCAACTAGAAGAACACGTCTCAGCAGGAGGAGCGACTAGAGGAACACGTCTCTCAGCAGGAGGAGCGACTAGAGGAACACTTCTCATAAGAGGAGCGACTAGAAGAACACGTCTCCCAGCAGGAGGAGCGACTTGATGAACTCGTCCCTCAGCACAAGGAGCGACTAGAAGAACACGTCTCAGCAGGAGGGGCGACTAGAGGAACACGTCTCTCAGCAGGAGGAGCGACTAGAGGAACACGTCTCTCAGCAGGAGGAGCGACTAGAGGAACACGTCTCTCAGCAGGAGGAGCGACTAGAGGAACACGTCTCAGCAGGAGGAGCAACTAGAGGAACACGTTTCAGCAGGAGGAGCAACTAGAGGAACACGTCTCTCAGCAGGAGGAGGGACTAGAGGAACACATCTCTCAGCAGGAGGAGCAACTAGAGGAACACGTCTCAGCAGGAGGAGCGACAAGAGGAACACGTCTCTCAGCAGGAGGAGTGACTAGAGGAAAATGTCTCAGCAGGAGGAGCGACTAGAGGAACACGTCTCAGCAGGAGGAGCGACTAGAGGAACACGTCTCAGCAGGAGGAGCGACTAGAGGAACACGTCTCTCAGCAGGAGGAGCGACTAGAGGAACACATCTCTCAGCATGAGGAGCGACTGAAGGAACACGTCTCCCAGCAGGAGGAACGACTAGAGGAACACGTCTCTAAATTAGAGGAGCAAATAGAGAAACATGTCTTTAAATAGGAGGAGCGACTAGAGGAACCCATCTCTTAATAGGAGGAGTGACTAGAGGAACACGTCTCAGCAGGAGGAGCGACTAGAGGAACACAACTGAACAGGAAGAGCGACTAGAGGAACACAACTGAACAGGAAGAGCGACGAGAGGAACACGTCTCTCAGCAGGAGGAGCGACTAGAGGAACACGTCTCAGCAGGAGGAGCGACTAGAGGAACACAACTGAACAGGAAGAGCGACGAGAGGAACACGTCTCTCAGCAGGAGGAGCGACTAGAGCAACACGTCTCAGCAGGAGGAGCGACTAGAGGAACACTTCTCTCAGCAGGAGGAGCGACTAGGGGAACACGTCTCTCAGCAGGAGGAGCGACTAGAGGAACACATCTCTCAGCAGGAGGAGCGACTAGAGGAACACAACTGAACATGAAGAGCGACGAGAGGAACACGTCTCTCAGCAGGAGGAGCGACTAGAGGAACACGTCTCAGCAGGAGGAGCGACTAGAGGAACACGTCTCAGCAGGAGGAACGACTAGAGGAACACATCTCTCAGCAGGAGTAGCGACTAGAGGAACACGTCTCATAAGAGGAGCGACTAGAGGAACACGTCTCAGCAGGAGGAGCGACTAGGGGAACACGTCTCTCAGCAGGAGGAGCGACTAGAGGAACACGTCTCAGCAGGAGGAGCGACTAGAGGAACACGTCTCAGCAGGAGGGGCGACTAGAGGAACACGTCTCTCAGCAGGAGGAGCGACTAGAGGAACACGTCTCAGCAGGAGGAGCGACTAGAGGAACATGTCTCAGCAGGAGGAGCGACTAGAGGAACACGTCTCTCAGCAGGAGGAGCGACTAGAGGAACACGTATCAGCAGGAGGAGCGACTAGAGGAACACCTCTCAGCAGGAGGAAAGACTAAAGAAACACGTCTCTCAGCAGGAGGAGCGACTAGAGGAACACGTCTCAGCAGGAGGAGCGACTAGAGGAACACGTCTCTCAGCAGGAGGAGCGACTAGAGGAACACGTCTCAGCAGGAGGAGCGACTAGAGGAACACGTCTCTCAGCAGGAGGAGCGACTAGAGGAACACGTCTCTAAATAGGAGGAGCGACTAGAGGAACATGTCTCTCAGCCGGAGGAGCGACTAGAGGAACACGTCTCAGCAGGAGGAGCAACTAGAGGAACACGTCTCAGCAGGAGGAGCGACTAGAGGAACACGTCTCTAAATAGGAGGAGCGACTAGAGGAACACGTCTCAGCAGGAGGAGCGACTAGAGGAACACATCTCTCAGCAGGAGGAGCGAATAGAGGAACACGTCTCTCAGCAGGAGGAGCGACTAGAGGAACACGTCTCAGCAGGAGGAGCAACTAGAGGAACACGTCTCAGCAGGAGGAGCGACTAGAGGAACACGTCTCTCAGCAGGAGGAGCGACTAGAGGAACACGTCTCAGCAGGAGGAGCAACTAGAAGAACACGTCTCAGCAGGAGGAGCGACTAGAGGAACACGTCTCTCAGCAGGAGGAGTGACTAGAGGAACACGTCTCTCAGCAGGAGGAGCGACTAGAGGAACAAGTCTCTCAGCAGGAGGAAAGACTAAAGAAACACGTCTCTCAGCAGGAGGAGCGACTAGAGGAACACGTCTCTCAGCAGGAGGAGCGACTAGACGAACACTTCTCATAAGAGGAGCGACTAGAGGAACACGTCTCTCAGCAGGAGGAGCGACTAGAGGAACACGTCTCAGCAGGAGGAGCGACTAGAGGAACACGTCTCTCAGCAGGAGGAGCAACTAGAGGAACATGTCTCTAAATAGGAGGAGCGACTAGAGGAACATGTCTCTAAATAGTAGGAGCGACAAGAAGAACACTTCTCTAAACAGGAGGAGCGACTAGAGGAACACGTCTCAGCAGGAGGAGCGACTAGAGGAACACGTCTCAGCAGGAGGAGCAACTAGAGGAACACGTCTAAGGAGGAGGAGCGACTGGAGGAACATGTCTCTCAGCAGGAGGAGCGACTAGAGGAACACGTCTCAGCAGGAGGAGCAACTGGAGGAACACGTCTCAGCAGGAGGAGCGACTAGAGGAACACGTCTCTAAGCAGGAGTAGCGACTAGAGGAACACGTCTCTCAGCAGGAGGAGCGACAAGAGGAACACGTCTCAGCAGGAGGAGCGACTAGAGGAACACGTCTCAGCAGGAGGGGCGACTAGAGGAACACGTCTCTCAGCAGGAGGAGCAACTAGAGGAACACGTCTCAGCAGGAGGAGCAACTAGAGGAACACGTCTAAGGAGGAGGAGCGACTGGAGGAACATGTCTCTCAGCAGGAGGAGCGACTAGAGGAACACGTCTCAGCAGGAGGAGCAACTGGAGGAACACGTCTCAGCAGGAGGAGCGACTAGAGGAACACGTCTCTAAGCAGGAGTAGCGACTAGAGGAACACGTCTCTCAGCAGGAGGAGCGACTAGAGGAACACGTCTCAGCAGGAGGAGCGACTAGAGGAACATGTCTCAGCAGGAGGAGCGACTAGAGGAACACGTCTCTCAGCAGGAGGAGCGACTAGAGGAACACGTCTCAGCAGGAGGAGCGACTAGAGGAACACGTCTCAGCAGGAGGAAAGACTAAAGAAACACGTCTCTCAGCAGGAGGAGCGACTAGAGGAACACGTCTCAGCAGGAGGAGCGACTAGAGGAACACGTCTCTCAGCAGGAGGAGCGACTAGAGGAACACGTCTCAGCAGGAGGAGCGACTAGAGGAACACGTCTCTCAGCAGGAGGAGCGACTAGAGGAACACGTCTCTAAATAGGAGGAGCGACTAGAGGAACATGTCTCTCAGCCGGAGGAGCGACTAGAGGAACACGTCTCAGCAGGAGGAGAAACTAGAGGAACACGTCTCAGCAGGAGGAGCGACTAGAGGAACACGTCTCTAAATAGGAGGAGCGACTAGAGGAACACGTCTCAGCAGGAGGAGCGACTAGAAGAACACGTCTCAGCAGGAGGAGCCACTAGAGGAACAAGTCTCTCAGCAGGAGGAAAGACTAAAGAAACACGTCTCTCAGCAGGAGGAGCGACTAGAGGAACACGTCTCAGCCGGAGGAGCGACTAGAGGAACACGTCTCTCAGCAGGAGGAGCGACTAGAGGAACACTTCTCATAAGAGGAGCGACTAGAGGAACACGTCTCTCAGCAGGAGGAGCGACTAGAGGAACACGTCTCAGCAGGAGGAGCAACTAGAAGAACACGTCTCAGCAGGAGGAGCGATTAGAGGAACACGTCTCTCAGCAGGAGGAGTGACTAGAGGAACACGTCTCTCAGCAGGAGGAGCGACTAGAGGAACACGTCTCAGCAGGAGGAAAGACTAAAGAAACACGTCTCTCAGCAGGAGGAGCGACTAGAGGAACACGTCTCAGCAGGAGGAGCAACTAGAGGAA
This sequence comes from Telmatherina bonti, assembly GCF_933228915.1. Lineage (NCBI taxonomy): Eukaryota > Metazoa > Chordata > Actinopteri > Atheriniformes > Telmatherinidae > Telmatherina > Telmatherina bonti. Next base: position 37,107,026 of record NC_136613.1, on the reverse strand, counting down.
CACGTCTCAGCAGGAGGAGCGACTAGAGGAACACGTCTCTCAGCAGGAGGAGCGACTAGAGGAACACGTCTCAGCAGGAGGAGCAACTAGAAGAACACGTCTCAGCAGGAAGAGCGACTAGAGGAACACGTCTCTCAGCAGGAGGAGTGACTAGAGGAACACGTCTCTCAGCAGGAGGAGCGACTAGAGGAACACATCTCTCAGCAGGAGGAGCGACTAGAGGAATACGTCTCTAAATAGGAGGAGCGACAAGAGGAACATGTCTCTCAGCAGGAGGGGCGACTAGAGGAACACGTCTCTCAGCAGGACGAGCGACTAGAGGAACACATCTCAACAGGAGGAGCGACTAGAAGAACACGTCTCAGCAGGAGGAGCGACTAGAGGAACACGTCTCAGCAGGAGGAAAGACTAGAGGAACACGTCTCAGCAGGAGGAGCGACTAGAGGAACACGTCTCTCAGCAGGAGGAGCGACTAGAGGAACACGTCTCTAAATAGGAGGAGCGACTAGAGGAACACGTCTCAGCAGGAGGAGCGACTAGAGGAACACGTCTCTCAGCAGGAGGAGCGACTATAGGAACACATCTCTTAATAGGAGGAGCGACTAGAGGAACACGTCTAAGCAGGAGGAGTGACTGGAGGAACATGTCTCTCAGCCGGAGGAGCGACTAGAGGAACACGTCTCAGCAGGAGGAGCGACTAGAGGAACACGTCTCTAAATAGGAGGAGCGACTAGAGGAACACGTCTCAGCAGGAGGAGCGACTAGAGGAACACGTCTCTCAGCAGGAGGAGCGACTAGAGGAACACGTCTCAGCAGGAGGAAAGACTAAAGAAACACGTCTCTCAGCAGGAGGAGCGACTAGAGGAACACGTCTCAGCCGGAGGAGCGACTAGAGGAACACGTCTCTCAGCAGGAGGAGCGACTAGAGGAACACGTCTCTCAGCAGGAGGAGCGACTAGAGGAACACGTCTCAGCAGGAGGAAAGACTAAAGAAACACGTCTCTCAGCAGGAGGAGCGACTAGAGGAACACGTCTCAGCAGGAGGAGCGACTAGAGGAACACGTCTCTCAGCAGGAGGAGCGACTAGAGGAACACGTCTCAGCAGGAGGAGCGACTAGAGGAACACGTCTCTCAGCAGGAGGAGCGACTAGAGGAACACGTCTCAGCAGGAGGAGCGACTAGAGGAACACGTCTCTCAGCAGGAGGAGCGACTAGAGGAACACGTCTCTAAATAGGAGGAGCGACTAGAGGAACATGTCTCTCAGCCGGAGGAGCGACTAGAGGAACACATCTCAGCAGGAGGAGCAACTAGAGGAACACGTCTCAGCAGGAGGAGCGACTAGAGGAACACGTCTCTAAATAGGAGGAGCGACTAGAGGAACACGTCTCAGCAGGAGGAGCGACTAGAGGAACACGTCTCAGCAGGAGGAGCAACTAGAAGAACACGTCTCAGCAGGAGGAGCGACTAGAGGAACACGTCTCTCAGCAGGAGGAGTGACTAGAGGAACACGTCTCTCAGCAGGAGGAGCGACTAGAGGAACAAGTCTCTCAGCAGGAGGAAAGACTAAAGAAACACGTCTCTCAGCAGGAGGAGCGACTAGAGGAACAAGTCTCAGCCGGAGGAGCGACTAGAGGAACACGTCTCTCAGCAGGAGGAGCGACTAGAGGAACACTTCTCATAAGAGGAGCGACTAGAGGAACACGTCTCTCAGCAGGAGGAGCGACTAGAGGAACACGTCTCAGCAGGAGGAGCAACTAGAAGAACACGTCTCAGCAGGAGGAGCGATTAGAGGAACACGTCTCTCAGCAGGAGGAGTGACTAGAGGAACACGTCTCTCAGCAGGAGGAGCGACTAGAGGAACACGTCTCAGCAGGAGGAAAGACTAAAGAAACACGTCTCTCAGCAGGAGGAGCAACTAGAGGAACACGTCTCAGCAGGAGGAGCGATTAGAGGAACACGTCTCTCAGCAGGAGGAGCGACTAGAGGAACACGTCTCAGCAGGAGGAGCAACTAGAAGAACACGTCTCAGCAGGAAGAGCGACTAGAGGAACACGTCTCTCAGCAGGAGGAGTGACTAGAGGAACACGTCTCTCAGCAGGAGGAGCGTCTAGAGGAACACGTCTCAGCAGGAGTAGCGACTAGAGGAACATGTCTCAGCAGGAGGAGCGACTAGAGGAACACATCTCTCAGCAGGAGGAGCGACTAGAGGAATACGTCTCTAAATAGGAGGAGCGACAAGAGGAACATGTCTCTCAGCAGGAGGGGCGACTAGAGGAACACGTCTCTCAGCAGGACGAGCGACTAGAGGAACACATCTCAATAGGAGGAGCGACTAGAAGAACACGTCTCAGCAGGAGGAGCGACTAGAGGAACACGTCTCAGCAGGAGGAAAGACTAAAGAAACACGTCTCTCAGCAGGAGGAGCGACTAGAGGAACACGTCTCAGCAGGAGGAGCGACTAGAGGAACACGTCTCTCAGCAGGAGGAGCGACTAGAGGAACACGTCTCAGCAGGAGGAGCGACTAGAGGAACACGTCTCTCAGCAGGAGGAGCGACTAGAGGAACACGTCTCTAAATAGGAGGAGCGACTAGAGGAACACGTCTCAGCAGGAGGAGCGACTAGAGGAACACGTCTCTCAGCAGGAGGAGCGACTATAGGAACACATCTCTTAATAGGAGGAGCGACTAGAGGAACACGTCTAAGCAGGAGGAGTGACTGGAGGAACATGTCTCTCAGCCGGAGGAGCGACTAGAGGAACACGTCTCAGCAGGAGGAGCGACTAGAGGAACACGTCTCTAAATAGGAGGAGCGACTAGAGCAACACGTCTCAGCAGGAGGAGCGACTAGAGGAACACGTCTCTCAGCAGGAGGAGCGACTAGAGGAACACGTCTCTCAGCAGGAGGAGCGACTAGAGGAACACGTCTCAGCAGGAGGAAAGACTAAAGAAACACGTCTCTCAGCAGGAGGAGCGACTAGAGGAACACGTCTCAGCCGGAGGAGCGACTAGAGGAACACGTCTCTCAGCAGGAGGAGCGACTAGAGGAACACGTCTCTCAGCAGGAGGAGCGACTAGAGGAACACGTCTCAGCAGGAGGAAAGACTAAAGAAACACGTCTCTCAGCAGGAGGAGCGACTAGAGGAACACGTCTCAGCAGGAGGAGCGACTAGAGGAACACGTCTCTCAGCAGGAGGAGCGACTAGAGGAACACGTCTCAGCAGGAGGAGCGACTAGAGGAACACGTCTCTCAGCAGGAGGAGCGACTAGAGGAACACGTCTCTAAATAGGAGGAGCGACTAGAGGAACATGTCTCTAAATAGGAGGAGCGACTAGAGGAACACGACTCTAAACAGGAGGAGCGACTATAGGAACACGTCTCTAAATAGGAGGAGCGACTAGAGGAACACGTCTCAGCAGGAGGAGCGACTAGAGGAACACGTCTCTAAATAGGAGGAGCGACTAGAGGAACACGTCTAAGCAGGAGGAGCGACTAGAGGAACACGTCTCTCAGCAGGAGGAGCGACTAGAAGAACACGTCTCAGCAGGAGGAGCAACTAGAGGAATACGTCTCAGCAGGAGGAGCGACTAGAGGAACACGTCTCTCAGCAGGAGGAGCGACAAGAGGAACACGTCTCAGCAGGAGGAGCAACTAGAAGAACACGTCTCAGCAGGAGGAGCGACTAGAGGGACACGTCTCTCAGCAGGAGGAGTGACTAGAGGAACACGTCTCTCAGCAGGAGGAGCGACTAGAGGAACACGTCTCAGCAGGAGAAAAGACTAAAGAAACACGTCTCTCAACAGGAGGAGCGACTAGAGGAACACGTCTCAGCCGGAGGAGCGACTAGAGGAACACGTCTCTCAGCAGGAGGAGCGACTAGAGGAACACGTGTCTCAGCAGGAGGAGCGACTAGAGGAACACGTCTCTCAGCAGGAGGAGCGACTAGAGGAACACGTCTCAGCAGGAGGAGCGACTAGAGGAACACGTCTAGGCAGGAGGAGCAACGAGAGGAACACGTCTCAGCAGGAGGAGCGACTAGAGGAACACGTCTCTCAGCAGGAGTAGCGACTAGAGGAACACGTCTCAGCAGGAGGAGCAACTAGATGAACACGTCTCGGCAGGAGGAGCGACTAGAGGAACACGTCTGTCAGCAGGAGGAGCGACTAGAGGAAAACGTCTCTCAGCAGGAGGAGCGACTAGAGGAACATGTCTCTAAATAGGAGGAGCGACTAGAGGAACATGTCTCTAAATAGGAGGAGCGACTAGAAGAACACGTCTCTAAACAGGAGGAGCGACTAGAGGAACACGTCTCAGCAGGAGGAGCGACTAGAGGAACACGTCTCAGCAGGAGGAGCAACTAGAGGAACACGTCTAAGCAGGAGGAGCGACTGGAGGAACATGTCTCTCAGCAGGAGGAGCGACTAGAGGAACACGTCTCAGCAGGAGGAGCGACTGGAGGAACACGTCTCAGCAGGAGGAGCGACTAGAGGAACACGTCTCTAAATAGGAGTAGCGACTAGAGGAACACGACTCTCAGCAGGAGGAGCGACTAGAGGAACACGTCTCAGCAGGAGGAGCGACCAGAGGAACATGTCTCAGCAGGAGGAGCGACTAGAGGAACATGTCTCTAAATAGGAGGAGCGACTAGAGGAACATGTCTCTAAATAGGAGGAGCGACTAGAAGAACACGTCTCTAAACAGGAGGAGCGACTAGAGGAACACGTCTCAGCAGGAGGAGCAACTAGAGGAACACGTCTAAGCAGGAGGAGCGACTGGAGGAACATGTCTCTCAGCAGGAGGAGCGACTAGAGGAACACGTCTCAGCAGGAGGAGCGACTGGAGGAACACGTCTCAGCAGGAGGAGCGATTAGAGGAACACGTCTCTAAGCAGGAGTAGCGACTAGAGGAACACGACTCTCAGCAGGAGGAGCGACTAGAGGAACACGTCTCAGCAGGAGGAGCGACCAGAGGAACATGTCTCAGCAGGAGGAGCGACTAGAGGAACATGTCTCTAAATAGGAGGAGCGACTAGAAGAACACGTCTCTAAACAGGAGGAGCGACTAGAGGAACATGTCTCTCAGCAGGAGGAGCAACTAGAGGAACACGTCTCTCAGCAGGAGGAGCGACTAGACGAACACGTCTACGCAGGAGGAGCGACTGGAGGAACATGTCTCTAAAAAGGAGGAGCGACTAGAGGAACACATCTCTAAATAGGAGGGGCGACTAGAGGAACACGTCTCAGCAGGAGGAGCAACTAGAGGAACACGTCTCTCAGCCGGAGGAGCGACTAGAGGAACACGTCTCTCAGCAGGAGCAGCGACTAGAGGAACACGTCTCAGCAGGAGGAGCGACTAGAGGAACACGTCTCCCAGCAGGAGGAACGACTAGAGGAACACGTCTCTAAATGAGAGGAGCAACTAGAAAAACATGTCTTTAAATAGGAGGAGCGACTAGTGGAACCCATCTCTTAATAGGAGGAGCAACTAGAGTAACACGTCTCCCAGCAGGAGGAACGACTAGAGGAACACGTCTTTAAATGAGAGGAGCAACTAGAGAAACATGTATTTAAATAGGAGGAGCGACTAGTGGAACCCATCTCATAATAGGAGGAGTGACTAGAGGAACACGTCTCAGCAGGAGGAGCGACTAGAGGAACACGTCTCCCAGCAGGAGGAACGACTAGAGGAACACGTCTCTAAATGAGAGGAGCAACTAGAGAAACATGTCTTTAAATAGGAGGAGCTACTAGTGGAACCCATCTCTTAATAGGAGGAGTGACTAGAGGAGCACGTCTCAGCAGGAGTAGCTACTGGAGGAACGTGTCTCTAAAAACGAGGAACGACTAGAGGAACACATCTCTAAATAGGAGGAGCGACTAGAGGAACACGTCTCTCAACAGGAGGAGCGACTAGAGGAACACGTCTCAGCAGGAGGAGCAACTAGAGGAACACGTCTCTCAGCAGGAGGAGCGACTAGAGGAAGACGTCTCTAAATAGGAGGAGCAACTAGAGGAACACGTCTCAGCAGGAGGAGCGACTAGAGGAACACGTCTCTCAGCAGGAGAAGCGACTAGAGGAACACGTCTCAGCAGGAGGAGCGACTAGAGGAACACATCTCTAAATAGGAGGAGCGACTAGAGGAACATGTCTCTCAGCAGGAGGAGCGACTAGAGGAACACGTCTCTAAATAGGAGGAGCTACTAGAGGAACATGTCTCTCAACAGGAGGAGCGACTAGAGGAACACGTCTCAGCAGGAGGAGCAACTAGAGGAACACGTCTCTCAGCAGGAGGAGCGACTAGAGGAAGACGTCTCTAAATAGGAGGAGCAACTAGAGGAACACGTCTCAGCAGGAGGAGCGACTAGAGGAACACGTCTCTCAGCAGGAGAAGCGACTAGAGGAACACGTCTCAGCAGGAGGAGCGACTAGAGGAACACGTCTCTAAATAGGAGGAGCTACTAGAGGAACATGTCTCTCAACAGGAGGAGCGACTAGAGGAACACGTCTCAGCAGGAGGAGCAACTAGAGGAACACGTCTCTCAGCAGGAGGAGCGACTAGAGGAAGACGTCTCTAAATAGGAGGAGCAACTAGAGGAACACGTCTCAGCAGGAGGAGCGACTAGAGGAACACGTCTCTCAGCAGGAGAAGCGACTAGAGGAACACGTCTCAGCAGGAGGAGCGACTAGAGGGACACGTCTCTCAGCAGGAGGAGTGACTAGAGGAACACGTCTCTCAGCAGGAGGAGCGACTAGAGGAACACGTCTCAGCAGGAGAAAAGACTAAAGAAACACGTCTCTCAGCAGGAGGAGCGACTAGAGGAACACGTCTCAGCCGGAGGAGCGACTAGAGGAACACGTCTCTCAGCAGGAGGAGCGACTAGAGGAACACGTCTCTCAGCAGGAGGAGCGACTAGAGGAACACGTCTCTCAGCAGGAGGAGCGACTAGAGGAACACGTCTCAGCAGGAGGAGCGACTAGAGGAACACGTCTAGGCAGGAGGAGCAACGAGAGGAACACGTCTCAGCAGGAGGAGCGACTAGAGGAACACGTCTCTCAGCAGGAGTAGCGACTAGAGGAACACGTCTCAGCAGGAGGAGCAACTAGATGAACACGTCTCGGCAGGAGGAGCGACTACAGCAACACGTCTGTCAGCAGGAGGAGCGACTAGAGGAAAACGTCTCAGCAGGAGGAGCGACTAGAGGAACACGTCTCTCAGCAGGAGGAGCGACTAGAGGAACACTTCTCAGCAGGAGGAGTAACTAGAGGAACACGTCTCAGCAGGAGGAGCGACTAGAGGAAAACGTCTCTAAGCAGGAGTAGCGACTAGAGGAACACGTCTCTCAACAGGAGGAGCGACTAGAGGAACACGTCTCAGCAGGAGGAGCGACTAGAGGAACACGTCTAGGCAGGAGGAGCAACGAGAGGAACACGTCTCAGCAGGAGGAGCGACTAGAGGAACACGTCTCTCAGCAGGAGTAGCGACTAGAGGAACACGTCTCAGCAGGAGGAGCAACTAGATGAACACGTCTCGGCAGGAGGAGCGACTACAGGAACACGTCTGTCAGCAGGAGGAGCGACTAGAGGAAAACGTCTCAGCAGGAGGAGCGACTAGAGGAACACGTCTCTCAGCAGGAGGAGCGACTAGAGGAACACGTCTCTCAACAGGAGGAGCGACTAGAGGAACACGTCTCAGCAGGAGGAGCAACTAGACGAACACGTCTCTCAGCAGGAGGAGCGACTAGAGGAAGACGTCTCTAAATAGGAGGAGCAACTAGAGGAACACGTCTCAGCAGGAGGAGCGACTAGAGGAACACGTCTCTCAGCAGGAGAAGCGACTAGAGGAACACGTCTCAGCAGGAGGAGCGACTAGAGGAACACATCTCTAAATAGGAGGAGCGACTAGAGGAACATGTCTCTCAGCAGGAGGAGCGACTAGAGGAACACGTCTCTAAATAGGAGGAGCTACTAGAGGAACATGTCTCTCAACAGGAGGAGCGACTAGAGGAACACGTCTCAGCAGGAGGAGCAACTAGAGGAACACGTCTCTCAGCAGGAGGAGCGACTAGAGGAACACGTCTCTAAATAGGAGGAGCAACTAGAGGAACACGTCTCAGCAGGAGGAGCGACTAGAGGAACACGTCTCTCAGCAGGAGAAGCGACTAGAGGAACACGTCTCAGCAGGAGGAGCGACTAGAGGAACACGTCTCTAAATAGGAGGAGCTACTAGAGGAACATGTCTCTCAACAGGAGGAGCGACTAGAGGAACACGTCTCAGCAGGAGGAGCAACTAGAGGAACACGTCTCTCAGCAGGAGGAGCGACTAGAGGAAGACGTCTCTCAGCAGGAGAAGCGACTAGAGGAACACGTCTCAGCAGGAGGAGCGACTAGAGGGACACGTCTCTCAGCAGGAGGAGTGACTAGAGGAACACGTCTCTCAGCAGGAGGAGCGACTAGAGGAACACGTCTCAGCAGGAGAAAAGACTAAAGAAACACGTCTCTCAGCAGGAGGAGCGACTAGAGGAACACGTCTCAGCCGGAGGAGCGACTAGAGGAACACGTCTCTCAGCAGGAGGAGCGACTAGAGGAACACGTCTCTCAGCAGGAGGAGCGACTAGAGGAACACGTCTCTCAGCAGGAGGAGCGACTAGAGGAACACGTCTCAGCAGGAGGAGCGACTAGAGGAACACGTCTAGGCAGGAGGAGCAACGAGAGGAACACGTCTCAGCAGGAGGAGCGACTAGAGGAACACGTCTCTCAGCAGGAGTAGCGACTAGAGGAACACGTCTCAGCAGGAGGAGCAACTAGATGAACACGTCTCGGCAGGGGGAGCGACTACAGCAACACGTCTGTCAGCAGGAGGAGCGACTAGAGGAAAACGTCTCAGCAGGAGGAGCGACTAGAGGAACACGTCTCTCAGCAGGAGGAGCGACTAGAGGAACACTTCTCAGCAGGAGGAGTAACTAGAGGAACACGTCTCAGCAGGAGGAGCGACTAGAGGAAAACGTCTCTAAGCAGGAGTAGCGACTAGAGGAACACGTCTCTCAGCAGGAGGAGCGACTAGAGGAACACGTCTCAGCAGGAGGAGCGACTAGAGGAACACGTCTAGGCAGGAGGAGCAACGAGAGGAACACGTCTCAGCAGGAGGAGCGACTAGAGGAACACGTCTCTCAGCAGGAGGAGCGACTAGAGGAAAACGTCTCAGCAGGAGGAGCGACTAGAGGAACACGTCTCTCAGCAGGAGGAGCGACTAGAGGAACACTTCTCAGCAGGAGGAGTAACTAGAGGAACACGTCTCAGCAGGAGGAGCGACTAGAGGAAAACGTCTCTAAGCAGGAGTAGCGACTAGAGGAACACGTCTCTCAGCAGGAGGAGCGACTAGAGGAACACGTCTATGCAGGAGGAGTAACTAGAGGAACACGTCTCAGCAGGAGGAGCGACTAGAAGAACACGTCTCAGCAGGAGGAGCGACTAGAGGAACACGTCTCAGCAGGAGGAGCGACTAGAGGAACACGTCTCTCAGCAGGAGGAGCAACTAGAGGAACATGTCTTTAAATAGGAGGAGCGACTAGAGGAACATGTCTCTAAATAGGAGGAGCGACTAGAAGAACACGTCTCTAAACAGGAGGAGCGACTAGAGGAACACGTCTCAGCAGGAGGAGCGACTAGAGGAACACGTCTCAGCAGGAGGAGCAACTAGAGGAACACGTCTAAGCAGGAGGAGCGACTGGAGGAACATGTCTCTCAGCAGGAGGAGCAACTAGAGGAACACGTCCCTCAGCAGGAGGAGCGACTAGAGGAACACGTCTCTCAGCAGGAGGAGCGACTAGAGGAACACGTCTCTCAGCAGGAGGAGCGACTAGAGGAAGACGTCTCTAAATAGGAGGAGCGACTAGAGGAACACGTCTCAGCAGGAGGAGCGACTAGAGGAACATGTCTCTCAGCAGGAGGAGCAACTAGAGGAACACGTCTCTCAGCAGGAGGAGCGACTAGAGGAACACGTCTCTCAGCAGGAGGAGCGACTAGAGGAACACGTCTCAGCAGGAGGAGCGACTAGAGGAAGACGTCTCTAAATAGGAGGAGCAACTAGAGGAACACGTCTCAGCAGGAGGAGCGACTAGAGGAACACGTCTCTCAGCAGGAGGAGCGACTAGACGAACACGTCTACGCAGGAGGAGCGACTGGAGGAACATGTCTCTAAAAAGGAGGAGCGACTAGAGGAACACATCTCTAAATGGGAGGCGCGACTAGAGGAACACGTCTCAGCAGGAGGAGCAACTAGAGGAACACGTCTCTCAGCCGGAGGAGCGACTAGGGGAACACGTCTCTCAGCAGGAGGAGCGACTAGAGGAAGACGTCTCTCAGCAGGAGGAGCGACTAGAGGAACACGTCTCCCAGTAGGAGGAACGACTAGAGGAACACGTCTCTAAATGAGAGGAGCAACTAGAAAAACATGTCTTTAAATAGGAGGAGCGACTAGTGGAACCCATCTCTTAATAGGAGGAGAAACTAGAGTAACACGTCTCCCAGCAGGAGGAACGACTAGAGGAACACGTCTTTAAATGAGAGGAGCAACTAGAGAAACATGTCTTTAAATAGGAGGAGCGACTAGTGGAACCCATCTCATAATAGGAGGAGTGACTGGAGGAACACGTCTCAGCAGGAGGAGCGACTAGAGGAACACGTCTCCCAGCAGGAGGAACGACTAGAGGAACACGTCTCTAAATGAGAGGAGCAACTAGAGAAACATGTCTTTAAATAGGAGGAGCTACTAGTGGAACCCATCTCTTAATAGGAGGAGTGACTAGAGGAGCACGTCTCAGCAGGAGTAGCTACTGGAGGAACCTGTCTCTAAAAACGAGGAACGACTAGAGGAACACATCTCTAAATAGGAGGAGCGACTAGAGGAACACGTCTCTCAGCAGGAGAAGCGACTAGAGGAACATGTCTCTCAGCAGGAGGAGTGACTAGAGGAACACGTCTCTAAATAGGAGGAGCTACTAGAGGAACATGTCTCTCAGCAGGAGGAGCAACTAGAGGAACATGTCTCTCAGCAGGAGGAGCGACTAGAGGAACACTTCTCATAAGAGGAGCGAATAGAGGAACACGTCTCTCAGCAGGAGGAGCGACTAGAGGAACACGTCTCAGCAGGAGGAGCGACTAGAGGAACACGTCTCCCAGCAGGAGGAACAACTAGAGGAACACGTCTCTAAGTTAGAGGAGCAACTAGAAAAACATGTCTTTAAATAGGAGGAGCGACTAGTGGAACCCATCTCTTAATAGGAGGAGCAACTAGAGTAACACGTCTCCCAGCAGGAGGAGCGACTAGAGGAACACTTCTCAGCAGGAGGAGTAACTAGAGGAACACGTCTCAGCAGGAGGAGCGACTAGAGGAACACGTCTCTCAGCAGGAGGAGCGACTAGAGGAACACGTCTCAGCAGGAGGAGTAACTAGAGGAACACGTCTCAGCAGGAGGAGCGACTAGAAGAACACGTCTCAGCAGGAGGAGCGACTACAGGAACACGTCTCAGCAGGAGGAAAGACTAAAGAAACACGTCTCTCAGCAGGAGGAGCAACTAGAGGAACACGTCTCAGCAGGAGGAGCGACTAGAGGAACACGTCTCAGCAGGAGGAGCGACTAAAGGAACACGTCTCTCAGCAGGAGGAGCAACTAGAGGAACATGTCTCTAAATAGGAGGAGCGACTAGAGGAACATGTCTCTAAATAGGAGGAGCGACTAGAAGAACACGTCTCTAAACAGGAGGAGCGACTAGAGGAACACGTCTCAGCAGGAGGAGCGACTGGAGGAACATGTCTCTAAAAAGGAGGAGAGACTAGAGGAACACATCTCTAAATAGGAGGGGCGACTAGAGGAACACGTCTCAGCAGGAGGAGCAACTAGAGGAACACGTCTCTCAGCAGGAGGAGCGACTAGGGGAACACGTCTCTCAGCAGGAGGAGCGACTAGAGGAAGACGTCTCTCTGCAGGAGGAGCGACTAGAGAAACATGTCTCTCAGCAGGAGGAGCGACTAGAGGAACACAACTGAAAAGGAGGAGCAACTAGAGGAACACGTCTCAGCAGGAGGAGCGACTAGAGGAACACGTCTCTCAGCAGGAGCAGCGACTAGAGGAACACGTCTCTCAGCAGGAGGAGCAACTAGAGGAACACGTCTCCCAGCAGGAGGAACGACTAGAGGAACACGTCTCTAAATGAGAGGAGCAACTAGAAAAACATGTCTTTAAATAGGAGGAGCGACTAGTGGAACCCATCTCTTAATAGGAGGAGCAACTAGAGTAACACGTCTCCCAGCAGGAGGAACGACTAGAGGAACACGTCTCTAAATGAGAGGAGCAACTAGAGAAACATGTCTTTAAATAGGAGGAGCGACTAGTGGAACCCATCTCTTAATAGGAGGAGTGACTAGAGGAACATGTCTCAGCAGGAGGAGCGACTAGAGGAACACGTCTCAGCAGGAGGAGCGACTAGAGGAACACGTCTCCCAGCAGGAGGAACGACTAGAGGAACACGTCTCTAAATGAGAGGAGCAACTAGAGAAACATGTCTTTAAATAGGAGGAGCTACTAGTGGAACCCATCTCTTAATAGGAGGAGTGACTAGAGGAGCACGTCTCAGCAGGAGTAGCTACTGGAGGAACCTGTCTCTAAAAACGAGGAACGACTAGAGGAACACATCTCTAAATAGGAGGAGCGACTAGAGGAACACGTCTCTCAACAGGAGGAGCGACTAGAGGAACACGTCTCAGCAGGAGGAGCAACTAGAGGAACACGTCTCTCAGCAGGAGGAGCGACGAGAGGAAGACGTCTCTAAATAGGAGGAGCAACTAGAGGAACACGTCTCAGCAGGAGGAGCGACTAGAGGAACACGTCTCTCAGCAGGAGGAGCGACTAGAGGAACACGTCTCAGCAGGAGGAGCGACTAGAGGAACACATCTCTAAATAGGAGGAGCTATTAGAGGAACACGTCTCAGCAGGAGGAGCGACTAGAGGAACACGTCTCTCAACAGGAGGAGTGACTAGAGGAACACGTCTCAGCAGGAGGAGCGACTAGAGGAACACGTCTCAGCAGGAGGAGCGACTAGAGGAACACATCTCTAAATAGGAGGAGCTATTAGAGGAACACGTCTCAGCAGGAGGAGCGACTAGAGGAACACGTCTCTCAACAGGAGGAGCGACTAGAGGAACACGTCTCTAAATAGGAGGAGCGACTAGAGGAAGACGTCTCTCAGCAGGAGGAGCGACTAGAGGAACACATATCTTAATAGGAGGAGCGACTAGAGGAACACGTCTACGCAGGAGGAGCGACTGGAGGAACATGTCTCTAAAAAGGAGGAGCGACTAGAGGAACACATCTCTAAATAGGAGGGGCGACTAGAGGAACACGTCTCTTAGCAGGAGGAGCATCTAGAGGAACACGTCTCTCAGCAGGAGGAGCGACTAGGGGAACACGTCTCTCTGCAGGAGGAGCGACTAGAGGAAGACGTCTCTCAGCAGGAGGAGCGACTAGAGGAACATGTCTCTCAGCAGGAGGAGCGACTAGAGGAACACAACTGAAAAGGAGGAGCGACTAGAGGAACACGTCTCAGCAGGAGGAGCGACTAGAGGAACACGTCTCTCAGCAGGAGCAGCGACTAGAGGAACACGTCTCTCAGCAGGAGGAGCAACTAGAGGAACACGTCTCCCAGCAGGAGGAACGACTAGAGGAACACGTCTCTAAATGAGAGGAGCAACTAGAAAAACATGTCTTTAAATAGGAGGAGCGACTAGTGGAACCCATCTCTTAATAGGAGGAGCAACTAGAGTAACACGTCTCCCAGCAGGAGGAACGACTAGAGGAACACGTCTCTAAATGAGAGGAGCAACTAGAGAAATATGTCTTTAAATAGGAGGAGTGACTAGAGGAACACGTCTCAGCAGGAGGAGCGACTAGAGGAACACGTCTCCCAGCAGGAGGAACGACTAGAGGAACACGTCTCTAAATGAGAGGAGCAACTAGAGAAACATGTCTTTAAATAGGAGGAGCAACTAGTGGAACCCATCTCTTAATAGGAGGAGTGACTAGAGGAGCACGTCTCAGCAGGAGGAGCAACTAGAGGAACACGTATCTCAGCAGGAGGAGCAACTAGAGGAAGACGTCTCTAAATAGGAGGAGCAACTAGAGGAACACGTCTCAGCAGGAGGAGCGACTAGAGGAACACGTCTCTCAGCAGGAGGAGCGACTAGAGGAACACGTCTCAGCAGGAGGAGCGACTAGAGGAACACATCTCTAAATAGGAGGAGCTATTAGAGGAACACGTCTCAGCAGGAGGAGCGACTAGAGGAACACGTCTCTCAACAGGAGGAGTGACTAGAGGAACACGTCTCAGCAGGAGGAGCGACTAGAGGAACACGTCTCAGCAGGAGGAGCGACTAGAGGAACACATCTCTAAATAGGAGGAGCTATTAGAGGAAAACGTCTCAGCAGGAGGAGCGACTAGAGGAACACGTCTCTCAACAGGAGGAGCGACTAGAGGAACACGTCTCTAAATAGGAGGAGCGACTAGAGGAACACGTCTCTCAGCAGGAGGAGCGACTAGAGGAACACATCTCTAAATAGGAGGAGCTATTAGAGGAAAACGTCTCAGCAGGAGGAGCGACTAGAGGAACACGTCTCTCAGCAGGAGGAGCGACTAGAGGAACACAACTGAACAGGAAGAGCGACGAGAGGAACACGTCTCTCAGCAGGAGGAGCGACTAGAGCAACACGTCTCAGCAGGAGGAGCGACTAGAGGAAACACAACTGAACAGGAAGAGCGACGAGAGGAACATGTCTCTCAGCAGGAGGAGCGACTAGAGCAACACGTCTCAGCTGGAGGAGCAACTAGAGGAACACGTCTCTCAGCAGGAGGAGCGACTAGGGGAACACGTCTCTCAGCAGGAGGAGCGACTAGAGGAACACAACTGAAAAGGAGGAGCGACTAGAGGAACACGTCTCAGCAGGAGGAGCGACTAGAGGAACACGTCTCAGCAGGAGGAGCGACTAGAGGAACACATCTGAACAGGAAGAGAGACGAGAGGAGCACGTCTCTCAGCAGGAGGAGCGACTAGAGGAACACGTCTCAGCAGGAGGAGCGACTAGAGGAACACATCTGAACAGGAAGAGAGACGAGAGGAGCACGTCTCTCAGCAGGAGGAGCGACTAGAGCAACACGTCTCAGCAGGAGGAGCGGCTAGAGGAACACGTCTCTCAGCAGGAGGAGCGACTAGGGGAACACGTCTCTCAGCAGGAGGAGCGACTAGAGGAACACGTCTCTCAGCAGGAGGAGCGACGAGAGGAACACAACTGAACAGGAAGAGCGACGAGAGGAACACGTCTCTCAGCAGGAGGAGCGACTAGAGGAACACGTCTCAGCAGGAGGAGCGACTAGAGGAAACACAACTGAACAGGAAGAGCGACGAGAGGAACATGTCTCTCAGCAGGAGGAGCGACTAGAGCAACACGTCTCAGCTGGAGGAGCAACTAGAGGAACACGTCTCAGCAGGAGGAGCGACTAGAGGAACACGTCTCTCAGCAGGAGCAGCGACTAGAGGAACACGTCTCTCAGCAGGAGGAGCAACTAGAGTAACACGTCTCCCAGCAGGAGGAACGACTAGAGGAACACGTCTCTAAATGAGAGGAGCAACTAGAGAAACATGTCTTTAAAAAGGAGGAGTGACTAGTGGAACCCATCTCTTAATAGGAGGAGTGACTAGAGGAACACGTCTCCCAGCAGGAGGAACGACTAGAGGAACACGTCTCTAAATGAGAGGAGCAACTAGAGAAACATGTCTTTAAATAGGAGGAGCGACTAGTGGAACCCATCTCTTAATAGGAGGAGTGACTAGAGGAGCACGTCTCAGCAGGAGTAGCTACTGGAGGAACATGTCTCTAAAACGAGGAACGACTAGAGGAACACATCTCTAAATAGGAGGAGCGACTAGAGGAACACGTCTCTCAACAGGAGGAGCGACTAGAGGAACACGTCTCAGTAGGAGGAGCTACTAGAGGAACACGTCTCTCAGCAGGAGGAGCGACTAGAGGAACACGTCTCAGCAGGAGGAGCGACTAGAGGAAGACGTCTCAGCAGGAGGAGCGACTAGAGGAACACGTCTCTCAGCAGGAGGAGCGACTAGAGGAACACGTCTCAGCAGGAGGAGCGACTAGAGGAAGACGTCTCTAAATAGGAGGAGCAACTAGAGGAACACGTCTCAGCAGGAGGAGCGACTAGAGGAAACACAACTGAACAGGAAGAGCGACGAGAGGAACATGTCTCTCAGCAGGAGGAGCGACTAGAGCAACACATCTCAGCTGGAGGAGCAACTAGAGGAACACGTCTCAGCAGGAGGAGCGACTAGAGGAACACGTCTCTCAGCAGGAGCAGCGACTAGAGGAACACGTCTCTCAGCAGGAGGAGCAACTAGAGTAACACGTCTCCCAGCAGGAGGAACGACTAGAGGAACACGTCTCTAAATGAGAGGAGCAACTAGAGAAACATGTCTTTAAAAAGGAGGAGCGACTAGTGGAACCCATCTCTTAATAGGAGGAGTGACTAGAGGAACACGTCTCCCAGCAGGAGGAACGACTAGAGGAACACGTCTCTAAATGAGAGGAGCAACTAGAGAAACATGTCTTTAAATAGGAGGAGCGACTAGTGGAACCCATCTTTTAATAGGAGGAGTGACTAGAGGAGCACGTCTCAGCAGGAGTAGCTACTGGAGGAACATGTCTCTAAAACGAGGAACTACTAGAGGAACACATCTCTAAATAGGAGGAGCGACTAGAGGAACACGTCTCTCAACAGGAGGAGCGACTAGAGGAACACGTCTCAGCAGGAGGAGCGACTAGAGGAACACGTCTCTCAGCAGGAGGAGCGACTTGAGGAACACGTCTCAGCAGGAGGAGCGACTAGAGGAAGACGTCTCAGCAGGAGGAGCGACTAGAGGAACACGTCTCTCAGCAGGAGGAGCGACTAGAGGAAGACGTCTCAGCAGGAGGAGCAACTAGAGGAACACGTCTCTCAGCAGGAGGAGCGACTAGAGGAACACGTCTCAGCAGGAGGAGCGACTAGAGGAAGACGTCTCTAAATAGGAGGAGCAACTAGAGGAACACGTCTCAGCAGGAGGAGCGACTAGAGGAACACGTCTCAGCAGGAGGAGCGACTAGAGGAACACGTCTCTCAACAGGAGGAGTGACTAGAGGAACACGTCTCTTAATAGGAGGAGGGATTAGAGGAACACGTCTCTCAACAGGAGGAGCGACTAGAGGAACACGTCTCTCAGCAGGAGGAGCGACTAGAGGAACACGTCTCTCAACAGGAGGACCGACTAGAGGAACACGTCTCTCAGCAGGAGGAGTGACTAGAGGAACACATTTCTTAATAGGAGGTGCGACTAGAGGAACACGTCTACGCAGGAGGTGCGACTGGAGGAACATGTCTCCAAAAAGGAGGAGCGACTAGAGGAACACATCTCTAAATAGGAGGGGCGACTAGAGGAACACGTCTCAGCAGGAGGAGCAACTAGAGGAACACGTCTCAGCAGGAGGAGCGACTAGGGGAACACGTCTCTCAGCAGGAGGAGCGACTAGAGGAAGACGTCTCTCAGCAGGAGGAGCGACTAGAGGAACATGTCTCTCCGCAGGAGGAGCGACTAGAGGAACACGTCTCTAACTAGGAGGAGCGACTAGAGGAACAAGTCTCTAACTAGGAGGAGCGACTAGAGGAACAGGTCTCTCAGCAGGAGGAGCGACAAGAGGAACACGTCTTTTAGCAGGAGGAGCGACTAGTTGAACACGTCTCTGCAGGAGGAGAAACTCGAGCAACTCGTGTCTCAGCAGGAGGAGCGACTAGAGGAGCATGTTTCTCAGCAGAAGGAGCAACTAGAGGAACACGTCTCTTAGTGGAGGAGCAACTAGAGGAATACGTCTCTCAGCAGGAGCAGCGACTAGAGGAACACGTCTCTCAGCAGGAGGAGCGACTAGATGAACACGTCTCAGCAGGAGGAGCGACTAGAGGAAAAGATCTCTAAATAGGAGGAGCGACAAGAGGAACATGTCTCTCAGCAGGACGAGCGACTAGAGGAACACGTCTCTCATCAGTAGGAGTGACTAGAGGAACACGTCTCTAAAAAGGGAGAGCGACTAGAGGAACACGTCTTTTAGCAGGACAAGCGACTAGAGGAACACGTCTCTTAGCAGGAGGAGCGACTCGAGGAACATGTCTCTCAGCAGGAGCAGCGACTAGAGGAACACATCTCTAAATGGGAGGAGTGACTAGGGGAACACGTCTCAACAGGAGGAGCGACTAGAGGAACACGTCTCAGCAGGAGGAGCGACTAGAGGAACACATCTCAGCAGGAGGAGCGACTAGAGGAACTCGTCTCTCAGCACAAGGAGCGACTAGAGGAATACGCCTCTGATTAGGAGGAGCGACTAGAGGAACACGTCTCTAAATAGGAGGAGCGACAAGAGGAACATGTCTCTCAGCAGGAGGAGCGACTAGAGGAACACGTCTCTCTGCAGGAGGAGCGACTAGGGGAACACGTCTCTCAGCAGGAGGAGCGACTAGAGGAACATGTCTCTCAGCAGGAAGAGCGACTAGGGGAACACATCTGAGCAGGAAGAGCGACTAGAGGAACACAACTGAACAGGAAGAGCGACGAGAGGAACACGTCTCTCAGCAGGAGGAGCGACTAGAGGAACATGTCTCTAAATAGGAGGAGTGACTAGAAAAACACATCTTTAAATAGGAGGAGCGACTAGAGGAAAACGTCTGTCATTAGGAGGAGCGACTAGAGGAATACGTCTCTAAATAGGAGGAGCGACAAGAGGAACATGTCTCTCAGCAGGAGGGGCGACTAGAGGAACACGTCTCTCAGCAGGACGAGCGACTAGAGGAACACATCTCAACAGGAGGAGCGACTAGATGAACTCGTCCCTCAGCACAAGGAGCGACTAGAGGAACACGTCTCTTAGCAGGAGGAGCGACTAGAGGAACAAGTCTCTAACTAGGAGGAGCGACTAGATGAACAAGTCTCTAACTAGGAGGAGCGACTAGAGGAACACGTCTCTCAGCAGGAGGAGCGACTAGAGGAACACGTCTTTTAGCAGGAGGAGCGACTAGTTGAACACGTCTCTGCAGGAGGAGAAACTCGAGCAACTCGTGTCTCAGCAGGAGGAGCGACTAGAGGAGCATGTTTCTCAGCAGAAGGAGCAACTAGAGGAACACGTCTCTTAGTGGAGGAGCAACTAGAGGAATACGTCTCTCAGCAGGAGCAGCGACTAGAGGAACACGTCTCTCAGCAGGAGGAGCGACTAGAGCAACACATCTCAGCAGGACGAGCGACTAGAGGAAAGCGTCTCTCATCAGGAGGAGCTACAAGAGGAGCACGTCTCTCAGCACAAGGAGCAACTAGAGGAACACGTCTCCCAGTAGGAGGAGCGACTAGAGGAACACCTCTCTTAGCAGGAGGAACGAAGAGAGAAACATTTCTCTCAGCAGGAGGAGCGACTAGAGGAACACGTCTCAGTTTGAGGAGCGACTAGAGGAACATGTCTCTCTAAATAAGAGTAGCGACTAGAGGAACATGTATCTCAGCAGGAGGAGCGACTAGAGGAACACGTCTGAGCAGGAGGAGCAACTAGAGGAACATGTTGCTCAGCACGAGGTGCAACTAGAGGAACACATCTGACAAGGAGGAGTAACTAGAGGAACACGTCTCTCAGCAGGAGGAGCGACTAGAGGAACACTTCTCTAAATAGGAGGAGTGACTAGAGGAAGACGTCTCTAAATAGGACGAGCGACTAGAGGAACATGTCTCAGCAGAAGGAGTGACTAGAGGAACACGCCTCTAAATAGGAGGAGCGAAAGGAGGAACATCTCTCTAAAAAGGAGGAGTGACTAGAGGAACACGTCTCTCAGCAGGAGGATCGACTAGAGGAACACGTCTCTCAGCACAAGGAGCGACTAGAGGAATACGTCTCTAAATAGGAGGAGCGACAAGAGGAACATGTCTCTCAGCAGGAGGGGCGACTAGAGGAACACGTCTCAACAGGAGGAGTGACTAGAGGAACACATCTCTCAACAGGAGGAGCGACTAGAGGAACACGTCTCTCAGCAGGACGAGCGACTAGAGGAACACATCTCAACAGGAGGAGCTACTAGATGAACTCGTCTCTCAGCACAAGGAGCGACTAGAGGAACACGTCTCTTAGCAGGAGGAGCGACTAGAGGAACAAGTCTCTAACTAGGAGGAGCGACTAGAGGAACAAGTCTCTAACTAGGAGGAGCGACTAGAGGAACACGTCTCTCAGCAGGAGGAGCGACTAGTTGAACACGTATCTCAGCAGGAGGAGCAACTAGAAGAACACGGCTCTCAGCAGGAGGAGCGACCAGTTGAACACGTCTCTGCAGGAGGAGAAACTCGAGCAACTCGTGTCTCAGCAGGAGGAGCGACTAGAGGAGCATGTTTCTCAGCAGAAGGAGCAACTAGAGGAACACGTCTCTTAGTGGAGGAGCAACTAGAGGAATATGTCTCTCAGCAGGAGCAGCGACTAGAGGAACACGTCTCTCAGCAGGAGGAGCGACTAGATGAACACGTCTCTGCAGGAGGAGCGACTAGAGGAACAGATCTCTAAATAGGAGGAGCGACAAGAGGAACATGTCACTAAATAGGAGGAGCGACTAGAGGAACACGTCTCTAAACACGAGGAGCGACTAGAGGAACACGTCTCTCAGTAGGAGGAGCGACAAGAAGAACACGTCTCTCAGCACAAGGAGCGACTAGAGGAATACGTCTGTCATTAGGAGGAGCGACTAGAGGAATACGTCTCTAAAAAGGAGGAGTGACTAGAGGAACACGTCTCTCAGCACAAGGAGCGACTAGAGGAATACGTCTCTAAATAGGAGGAGCGACAAGAGGAACATGTCTCTCAGCAGGAGGGGCGACTAGAGGAACACGTCTCAACAGGAGGAGCGACTAGAGGAACACGTCTCAGCAGGAGGAGCGACTAGAGGAACACGTCTCAACAGGAGGAGCGACTAGAGGAACACGTCTCTCAGCACAAGGAGCGACTAGAGAAATACGCCTCTCATTAGGAGGAGCGACTAGAGGAACACGTCTCTAAATAGGAGGAGCGACAAGAGGAACATGTCTCTCAGCAGGAGGAGCGACTAGAGGAACACGTCTCTCAGCAGGAGGAGCGACTAGATGAACACGTCTCTGCAGGAGGAGCGACTAGAGGAACAGATCTCTAAATAGGAGGAGCGACAAGAGGAACACGTCACTAAATAGGAGGAGCGACTAGAGGAACACGTCTCTAAACACGAGGAGCGACTAGAGGAACACGTCTCTCAGTAGGAGGAGCGACAAGAAGAACACGTCTCTCAGCACAAGGAGCGACTAGAGGAATACGTCTGTCATTAGGAGGAGCGACTAGAGGAATACGTCTCTAAAAAGGAGGAGTGACTAGAGGAACACGTCTCTCAGCACAAGGAGCGACTAGAGGAATACGTCTGTCATTAGGAGGAGCGACTAGAGGAATACGTCTCTAAATAGGAGGAGCGACAAGAGGAACATGTCTCTCAGCAGGAGGGACGACTAGAGGAACACGTCTCAACAGGAGGAGCGACTAGAGGAACACGTCTCAGCAGGAGGAGCGACTAGAGGAACACGTCTCAACAGGAGGAGCGACTAGAGGAACACGTATCTCAGCACAAGGAGCGACTAGAGAAATACGCCTCTCATTAGGAGGAGCGACTAGAGGAACACGTCTCTAAATAGGAGGAGCGACAAGAGGAACATGTCTCTCAGCAGGAGGAGCGACTAGAGGAACACGTCTCTCAGCAGTAGGAGTGACTAGAGGAACACGTCTCTAAAAAGGGAGAGCGACTAGAGGAACACGTCTTTTAGCAGGAGGAGCGACTAGAGGAACACGTCTCTTAGCAGGAGGAGCGACTCGAGGAACATGTCTCTCAGCAGGAGCAGAGACTAGAGGAACACATCTCTAAATGGGAGGAGTGACTAGGGGAACACGTCTCAACAGGAGGAGCGACTAGAGGAACACGTCTCAGCAGGAGTAGCGACTAGAGGAACACATCTCAACAGGAGGAGCGACTAGAGGAACTCGTCTCTCAGCACAAGGAGCGACTAGAGGAATACGTCTGTCATTAGGAGGAGCGACTAGAGGAACTCGTCTCTAAATAGGAGGAGCGACAAGAGGAACATGTCTCTCAGCAGGAGGAGCGACTAGAGGAACACGTCTCTCTGCAGGAGGAGCGACTAGAGGAACACGTCTCTAAAAAGGAGGAGTGACTAGAGGAACACGTCTCTCAGCACAAGGAGCGACTAGAGGAATACGTCTGTCATTAGGAGGAGCGACTAGAGGAACTCGTCTCTAAATAGGAGGAGCGACAAGAGGAACATGTCTCTCAGCAGGAGGAGCGACTAGAGGAACACGTCTCTCTGCAGGAGGAGCGACTAGAGGAACACGTCTCTAAAAAGGGAGAGCGACTAGAGGAACACGTCTTTTAGCAGGAGAAGCGACTAGAGGAACACGTCTCTTAGCATGAGGAGCGACTAGGGGAACACGTCTCTCAGGAGGAGGAGCGACTAGAGGAAGACGTCTTTTAGCAGGAGAAGCGACTAGAGGAACACGTCTCAACAGGAGGAGCGACTAGAGGACCCCGTCTCAGCTAGAGGAGCGACTAGAGGAACACGTCTCTCAGCACAAGGAGAGACTACAGGAATACGTCTGTCATTAGGAGGGGCGAGTAGAGGAACACGTCTCTAAATAGGAGGAGCGACTAGAGGAACATGTCTCTCAGCAGGAGGAGCGACTAGAGGAACCCGTCTCTCAGCAGGAGGAGCGACTAAAGGAACACGTCTCTAAAAAGGAGGAGCGACTAGAGGAACACGTCTTTTAGCAGGAGGAGCGACTAGAGGAACACGTCTCTTAGCAGGAGGAGCGACTCGAGAAACACGTCGCTTAGCAGGAGGAGCGACTAGAGGAACACGTCTCTCAGCAGGAGGAGCGACTAGAGGAACACGTCTCTCAGCAGGAGCAGTGACTAGAGGAACACGTCTCTCAGCACAAGGAGAGACTACAGGAATACGTCTGTCATTAGGAGGAGCGAGTAGAGGAACACGTCTCTAAATAGGAGGAGCGACTAGAGGAACATGTCTCTCAGCAGGAGTAGCGACTACAGGAACACGTCTCTAAAAAGGAGGAGCGACTAGAGGAACACGTCTTTTAGCAGGAGGAGCGACTAGAGGAACACGTCTCTTAGCAGGAGGAGCGACTCGAGAAACACGTCTCTTAGCAGGAGGAGCGACTAGAGGAACACGTCTCTCAGCAGGAGGAGTGACTGGACGAACATGTCTCTAAAAAGGAGGAGCGAATAGAGGAACACGTCTCTCAACAGGAGGAGCGACTAGAGGAAAGCGTCTCTCAGCACGAGGAGCGACAAGAGGAGCACGTCTCTCAGCATGAGGAGCAACTAGAAGAACACGTCTCTCAGCAGGAGGAGCGACTAGAGGAACAAGTCTCTAAATAGGAGGCGTGACTAGAGGAACGCATCTCAGCAGGAGGAGCGACTAGAGGAATACGTCTCTAAATAGGAGGAGTGACTAGAAAAACACATCTTTAAATAGGAGGAGCGACTAGAAGAAAACATCTCAGCAGGAGGAGCGACTAGAGGTACACGTGTCTCAGCAGGAGGAACGACTAGAGGAACACGTCTCTAAATAGGAGGTGCGACTAGTTGAATACGTCTTTTAGCAGAAGGAGCGACTAGAGGAACACGTCTCTGAGTAGGAGGAGCGACTAGAGGAACACGTCTGTAAATAGGAGGGGCGACTAGAGGAACACATCTCAGCAGGACGAGCGACTAGAGGAAAGCGTCTCTAAAAAGGAGGAGCGACTAGAGGAACAAGTCTCAAACTAGGAGGTGTGACTAGAAGAACGCGTCTCAGCAGGCGGGGCGACTAGAGGAACAGTTCTGAGATGGAGGAGCGACTATAGGAACACGTCTCAAAATAGGAGGAGGGACTAGAGGAACGCGTCTCAGCAGGCGGAGCGACTAGAGGAACAGTTCTGAGCAGGAGGAGCAACTAGAGGAATACGTCTGAGCAGGAGGAGCGACTAGAGGAACACATCTCTAAATAGGAGTTGCGACTAGAGGAACACGTCTCTTAGCAGGAGGAGAAACTGGAGGAACACGTGTCTCAGCAGGAGGAGCGACTAGAGGAAAACATTTCTCAGCACGAGGAGCAACTAGAGGAACACGTCTCAGCAGGAGGAGAAACTAGGAAACCACCTCTCAGCAGGAGGAGCAACTAAAGGAACACGTATCAGCAGGAGGAGCAACTAGGGAACCACCTCTCAGCAGGAGGAGCGACAAGAGGAGCACGTCTCTCAGCAGTAGGAGCAACTAGAGGAACACGTCTCCCAGTAGGATGAGCGATTAGAGGAACACGTCTCTCAGCAGGAGCAGCGACTAGAGGAACACGTCTCTTAGCAGGAGGAGCGACTCGAGGAACATGTCTCTCAGCAGGAGCAGCGACTAGAGGAACACATCTCTAAATGGGAGAAGCGACTAGAGGAACACGTCTCTCAAAAAGGAGGAGCGAGTAGAGGAACACGTCTCCTAGCAGGAGGAGCGACTCGAGAAACACGTCTCTTAGCAGGAGGAGCGACTAGAGGAACACGTCTCTCAGCAGGAGAAGCGACTAGAGGAACACGTCTGAGCAGGAGGAGAGACCAGAGGAACACGTCTGAGCAGGAGTAGCGACTAAAGGAACACATCTCTAAATAGTAGTTGTCACTAGAGGAACACGTCTCTTAGCAGGAGGATTAAACCGAGGAACACCTCTCTCAGCAGGAGGAGCAATTAGAGGAACACGTCTCTCAGCAGGAGGAGCGACTACAGGAACACGTATCTCAGCACGAGGAGCGACAAGAGGAATATGTCTCTCAGAACGAGGAGCGACTAGAGGAACACCTCTCTAAATTGGAGGAGCAACTAGGGGACCATGTCTCAGCAGGAGGAGCGACTACAGGAATACATCTGAGCAGGAGTAGCGACTAGAGGAACATGTCTCTCAGCAGGAGGAGCGACTAGAGGAACATGTCTGCAAATGGGAGGAGCGACTAGAGGAACACGTCTCAGCAGGAAGAGCGACTAGAGGAACACATCTGTCAGCAGGAGGAGCGACTAGAGGAACATGTCTCTCTAAATAGGAGGAGTGACTAGAGGAACATGTCTCTGAATAGGAGGAGCGACTAGAGGAACACGTCTCTAAATAGGAAGAGCGACTAGAGGAACATGTCTCTCAGCAGGAGGAGCGACTAGAGGAACACCTCTCTAAATTGGAGGAGCAACTAGGAGATCATGTCTCAACAGGAGGAGCGACAAGAGGAACACATCTCTAAAAAGGAGGAGCGACTAAAGGAACACGTCTTTTAGCAGGAGAAGCGACTAGAGGAACACGTCTCTTAGCAGGAGGAGCGACTAGAGGAACAAGTCTCTAACTAGGAGGAGCGACGAGAGGAACACGTCTCTCAGCAGGAGGAGCTACTAGAGGAACACGTCTCTCAGCAGGAGGAGCTACTAGAGGAACACGTCTCTCAGCACAAGGAGCGACTAGAGGAACACGTCTGCCATTAGGAGGAGCGACTAGAGGAACACGTCTCTAAATAGGAGGAGAGACAAGAAGAACATGTCTCTCAGCAGGAGGAGCGAATAGAGGAACACGTCTCTCAGCAGGAGGAGCGACTAGAGGAACACGTCTCTTAGCAGGAGGAGCGACTAGAGGAACACGTCTCTCAGCAGGAGGAGCGACTAGAGGAACACGTCTCTCAAAAAGGAGGAGCGACTAGA
This sequence comes from Telmatherina bonti, assembly GCF_933228915.1. Taxonomy (NCBI): domain Eukaryota; kingdom Metazoa; phylum Chordata; class Actinopteri; order Atheriniformes; family Telmatherinidae; genus Telmatherina; species Telmatherina bonti. The sequence continues at coordinate 37,081,115 of NC_136613.1, read as the reverse complement.
GGAAGACGTCTTTTAGCAGGAGAAGCGACTACAGGAACACGTCTCAACAGGAGGAGCGACTAGAGGAACACGTCTCAGAAAGAGGAGCGACTAGAGGAACACGTCTCTCAGCACAAGGAGAGACTAGAGGAACACGTCTGTCATTAGGAGGAGCGAGTAGAGGAACACGTCTCTAAATAGGAGGAGCGACTAGAGGAACATATCTCTCAGCAGGAGGAGCGACTAGAGGAACCCGTCTCTCAGCAGGAGGAGCGACTACAGGAACACGTCTCTAAAAAGGAGGAGCGACTAGAGGAACACGCCTTTTAGCAGGAGAAGCGACTAGAGGAACACGTCTCTTAGCAGGAGGAGCGACTCGAGAAACACGTCTCTTAGCAGGAGGAGCGACTAGAGGAACAAGTCTCTCAGCAGGAGGAGCGACTAGAGGAACACGTCTCTAAATCGGAGGAGCGACTAGAGGAACACGTCTCTCAGCAGGAGGAGCGACTAGAGGAACACGTCTCTCAAAAAGGAGGAGCGACTAGAGGAACACGTCTGAGCAGGAGTAGCGACTAAAGGAATACATCTCTAAATAGGAGTTGTCACTAGAGGAACACGTCTCTCAGCAGGAGTAGCGACTAAAGGAACACATCTCTAAATAGGAGTTGTCACTAGAGGAACACGTCTCTTAGCAGGAGGATTAAACCGAGGAACACCTCTCTCAGCAGGACGAGCAATTAGAGGAACACGTCTCTCAGCAGGAGGAGCGACTAGAGGAACACGTATCTCAGCACGAGGAGCGACTAGAGGAACACGTCTCAGAAGGAGGAGCGACTAGAGGAACATGTCTCTTAGTGGAGGAGCGACTAGAGGAACACGTCTCAGCAGGAAGAGCGACTAGAGGAACACATCTCTCAGCAGGAGGAGAGACTAGAGGAACATGTCTCTAAATAGGAGGAGCGACTAGAGGAACACATCTCTAAAGAGGAAGAGCGACTGGAGGAACATGTCTCTTAGCAGGAGGAGCGACTAGAGGAACACCTCTCTAAATTGGAGGAGCAACTAGGGGACCGTGTCTCAGCAGGAGGAGCGACTACAGGAACACGTCTCAGCAGGAAGAGCGACTAGAGGAACACGTCTCTCAGCAGGAGGAGCGACTAGAGGAACATGTCTCTCTAAATAGGAGGAGCGACTAGAGGAACATGTCTCTGAATAGGAAGAGCGACTAGAGGAACACGTCTCTAAATAGGAAGAGCGACTAGAGGAACATGTCTCTAAATAGGAGGAGCGACTAGACGAACAAATCTCTCGGCAGGAGGAGCGACTAGAAGAACACGTCTCAGCAGGAGGAGCGACTAGAGGAACACATCTGAACAGGACGAGCGACTAGAGGAACACATCTCAGCAGAAGGAGTGACTAGAGGAACATGTCTAAACAGGAGGAGCGACTAGAGAAACACATCTCAGCAGGAGGACCGACTACAGGAACCTGTCTGAACAGGAGGAGCGACTAGAGGAACACGTCTCTCAGCATGAGGAACGACTAGAAGAACATGTCTCAGCAAATGGAGTGACTAGAGGAACACGTCTCAACAGGAGGAGCGACTAGAGGAACATGTCTCTCAACAGGAGGAGCGATTACAGGAACATGTCTCTCAGCAGGAGGAGCGACTAGAGTAACATGTCTGTCAGTACAAGGAGCGACTAGAGGAATACGTCTCTCATTTGGAGGAGCGACTAGAGGAACACGTCTCTGAATAGGAGGAGCGACTAGAGGAACACGTCTCTAAATAGGAAGAGCGACTAGAGGAACATGTCTCTAAATAGGAGGAGCGACTAGACGAACATGTCTCTCGGCAGGAGGAGCGACTAGAGGAACACGTCTCAGCAGGAGGAGCGACTACAGGAACACGTCTGAACAGGAGAAGCGACTAGAGGAACACATCTGAACAGGAGGAGCGACTAGAGGAACACGTCTCAGCAGAAGGAGTGACTAGAGGAACACGTCTAAACAGGAGGAGCGACTAGAGAAACACATCTCAGCAGGAGGACCGACTACAGGAACTTGTCTGAACAGGAGGAGCGACTAGAGGAACACGTCTCTCAGCAGGAGGAACGACTAGAGGAACATGTCTCAGCAGATGGAGTGACTAGAGGAACACGTCTCAACAGGAGGAGCGACTAGAGGAACACGTCTCAGTTGGAGGAGCGACTAGAGGAACATGTCTCTCAACAGGAGGAGCGATTACAGGAACACGTCTCTCAGCAGGAGGAGCGACTAGAGTAACACGTCTGTCAGTACAAGGAGCGACTAGAGGTATACGTCTATCATTTGGAGGAGCGACAAGAGGAACATGTCTCAAAAAAGGAGGAGCGACTAGAGGAACCCGTCTCTCTGAAGGAGGTGCGACTAGAGGAACACGTCTCTCAGCTGGAGGTGCGACTAGAGGAACACGTCTCTTAGCAGGAGGAGTGACTAGAGGAACACGTCTGAGCAGGAGGAGCGACTCGAGAAACACGTCTCTCAGCAGCAGGAGCGACTAGAGGAACACTTCTTTCAGCACGAGGAGCGATTAGGTGAACACATCTCAGCAGGAGGAGCAACTACAGGAACACATCTCTAAATAGGAGGAGCGACTAGTGGAACATGTCTGTTCATAGGAGGAGCGACTAGAGGAACACGTCTCAGCAGGTTGAGCATTGAAAGGAACACGTCTCTAATTAGGATGAGCGACATGAGGAACACGTCTCTCGGTAGGAGGAGCGATTTGATGAACACGTCTCTCAGCAGGAGGAGCGACTAGAAGAACACATCTCTCAGCAGGTGGAGCGACTAGAGGAACACGTCTCTCAGCAGGAGGAGCGACAAGAGGAACACGTCTCTAAAAAGGAAGAGCGACTAGAGGAACACGTCTTTCAGCAGGTGGAGCGACTAGAGGAACACATCTCTCAGCAGGAGGAGCGACTAGAGGAACACGTCTCTAAAAAGGAAGAGCGACTAGAGGAACACGTCTTTCAGCAGGTGGAGCGACTAGAGGAACACGTCTCTCAGCAGGAGGAGCGACTAGAGGAACACGTCTTTCAGCAAGTGGAGCGACTAGAGGAACACGTCTCTCATTAGGAGGAGCGACTAGAGGAACACGTCTTTCAGCAGGAGAAGCGACTAGACGAACACGTCTCTCAGCAGGAGGAGCGACTAGAGGAACACGTCTCTCAGCAGGAGGAGCAACTAGAGGAACACGTCTCAACAGGAGGAGCGACTAGAGGAACACGTCTCAGCAGGAGGAGCGACTAGAGGAACACGTCTCAGCAGGAGGGGCGACTAGAGGAACACTTCTCTAAATAGGAGGAGCGACTAGAGGAACATGTCTTAGCAGAAGGAGCGACTAGAGGAACACGTCTCAACAGGAGGAGCGACAAGAGGAACATGTCTCTCAGCAGGAGGAGTGACTAGAGGAACACGTCTGTCAGCAGGAGGAGCGACTAGAGGAACACGTCTGTCAGCAGGAGGAGCGACTAGAGGAACACGTCTCTCAGCACGAGGAGCGACTAGAGGAACACATCTCAGCAGGTTGAGCATTTAGAGGAACACGTCTCTAATTAGGATGAGCGACTTGAGGAACACGTCTCTCAGTAGGAGGAGCGATTTGAGGAACACGTCTCTCAGCAGGAGGAGCGACTAGAGGAACACGTCTCTCAGCAGGAGGAGCGACTAGAGGAACACGTCCCTTAGCAGGAGGAGTGACTAGAGGAACACGTCTCTCAGCACAAGGAGCGACTAGAGGAATAAGTCTCTCATTAGGAGCAGCGACAAGACGAACACATCTCTAAAATGGAGGAGCGACTAGAGGAACATGTCTCTAAATAGGAGGAGCGACTAGAGGAACACGTCTCTCTGAAGGAGGTGCGACTAGAGGAACACGTCTCTCAGCAGCAGGAGCGACTAGAGGAACATGTCTCTCAGCACGAGGAGCGACTATAGGAACATGTTTCTCAGCATGAGGGGCGACTAGAGGAACACTTCTCTCAGCACGAGGAGCGACTAGATGAACACATCTCAGCAGGAGGAGCAACTAGAGGAACACATCTCTAAATAGGAGGAGTGACTAGTGGAACATGTCTCTTCATAGGAGGAGCGACTAGAGGAACATGTCTCTAAATAGGAGGAGCAACTAGAGGAGCATGTCTCTCAGCAGGAGCAACGACTAGAGGAACACATCTCTAAATAGGAGGCGCGACTAGAGGAACATATCTCTGAATAGGAGGAGCAACTAGAGGAACACATCTCTAAATAGGAGGAGTGACTAGTGGAACATGTCTCTTCATAGGAGGAGCGACTAGAGGAACATGTCTCTAAATAGGAGGAGCAACTAGAGGAGCATGTCTCTCAGCAGGAGCAACGACTAGAGGAACACATCTCTAAATAGGAGGCGCGACTAGAGGAACATATCTCTGAATAGGAGGCGCGACTAGAGGAACATATCTCTGAATAGGAGGAGCAACTAGAGGAACATGTCTCAGCAGATGGACTGACTAGAGGAACACGTCTCAACAGGAGGAGCGACTAGAGGAACATGTCTCTCAATAGGAGGAGCGATTACAGGAACACGTCTCTCAGCAGGAGGAGCGACTAGAGTAACACGTCTGTCAGTACAAGGAGCGACTAGAGGAATAAGTCTCTCATTAGGAGGAGCGACTTGAGGAATACGTCTATAAATAGGAGGAGCGACTAGAGGAACACGTCTCAGCAGAAGGAACGACTAGAGGAACACGTCTCTCAGCACAAGGAGCGACTAGAAGAGAAAGTCTCTCATTAGGAGGAGCGACTAGAGGAACACGTCTCTAAATAGGAGGAGCGACTAGAGGAACATGTCTCTAAATAGGAGGAGCGACTAGAGGAACACGTCTCAGCAGAAGGAGTGACTAGAGGAACACGTCTCTAAATAGGAGGAGCGACCAGAGGAACATGATTCTAAATAGGAGGAGCGACTAGAGACACACGTCTCAGCAGAAGGAGTGACTAGAGGAACACGTCTCTAAATAGGAGGAGCGACTAGAGGAACACGTCTCTAAATAGGAAGAGCAACTAGAGGAACATGTCTCTAAATAGGAGGAGCGACTAGATGAACACGTCTCAGCAGGAGGAGCGACTAGAGGAACACGTCTCAACAGGAGGAGCGACTAGAGGAACATGTCTATCAGCAGGAGGAGCGACTAGAGAAACACGTCTCTCAGCAGGAGGAGCGACTAGAGGAACATGTCTTAGCAGAAGGAGCGACTAGAAGAACCCGTCTCAACAGGAGGAGCGACTAGAGGAACACGTCTCTCAGCACGAGGAACGACTAGAGGAACACGTCTCTCAGCACGAGAAGCGACTAGAGGAACACATCTCAGCAGGTTGAGCATTTAGAGGAACACGTCTCTAATTAGGATGAGCAACAAGAGGAACCCGTCTCTAACTAGGAGGAGCGACTAGAGGAACACGTCTCTCAGTAGGAGGAGCGACTAGCGGAACACGTCTCAGCAGGAGTAGCGACAAGAGGAACATGTCTCTTAGTGGAGGAGCGACTAGTGGAACATGTCTCAGCAGAAGGAGTGACTAGAGGAACACGTCTCAGCAGGAGGAGCGACTAGAGGAACACCTCTCTCAGCACGAGGAGCAACTAGAGGAACACGTCTGTCAGCAGGAGGAGCGACTAGAGGAACACGTCTCTCAGCACGAGGATCGACTAGAGTAACACATCTCAGAAGGTTTAGCATTTAGAGGAACACGTCTCTAATTAGGATGTGCAACTAGAGGAACACGTCTCTAACTAGGAGGAGCGACTAAAGGAACACGTCTCTCAGTAGGAGGAGCAACTAGAGGAACACGTCTCAGCAGGAGGAGCGACTAGAGGAACACGTCTCTCAGCAGGAGGGGCGACTAAAGGATCACGTCTCAGCAGGAGGAGCGACTAGAGGAACACGTCTCTCAGCAGGAGGAGCGACTAGAGGAACACGTCTCAGCAGGAGGAGCGACTAGAGGAACACGTCTCAGCAGGAGGAGCGACTAGAGGAACACATCTCAGCAGGAGGAGCGACTAGAGGAACACGTCTCTCAGCAGGAGGGGCGACTAAAGGAACACATCTCTCAGCAGGAGGAGCGACTAGAGGAACACGTCTCTCAGCAGGAGGAGCAACTAGAGGAACACGTCTCAACAGGAGGAGCGACTAGAGGAACACGTCTCAGCAGGAGGAGCGACTAGAGGAACACGTCTCAGCAGGAGGGGCGACTAGAGGAACACTTCTCTAAATAGGAGGAGCGACTAGAGGAACATGTCTTAGCAGAAGGAGCGACTAGAGGAACACGTCTCAACAGGAGGAGCGACAAGAGGAACATGTCTCTCAGCAGGAGGAGTGACTAGAGGAACACGTCTGTCAGCAGGAGGAGCGACTAGAGGAACACGTCTGTCAGCAGGAGGAGCGACTAGAGGAACACGTCTCTCAGCACGAGGAGCGACTAGAGGAACACATCTCAGCAGGTTGAGCATTTAGAGGAACACGTCTCTAATTAGGATGAGCGACTTGAGGAACACGTCTCTCAGTAGGAGGAGCGATTTGAGGAACACGTCTCTCAGCAGGAGGAGCGACTAGAGGAACACGTCTCTCAGCAGGAGGAGCGACTAGAGGAACACGTCCCTTAGCAGGAGGAGTGACTAGAGGAACACGTCTCTCAGCACAAGGAGCGACTAGAGGAATAAGTCTCTCATTAGGAGCAGCGACAAGACGAACACATCTCTAAAATGGAGGAGCGACTAGAGGAACATGTCTCTAAATAGGAGGAGCGACTAGAGGAACACGTCTCTCTGAAGGAGGTGCGACTAGAGGAACACGTCTCTCAGCAGCAGGAGCGACTAGAGGAACATGTCTCTCAGCACGAGGAGCGACTATAGGAACATGTTTCTCAGCATGAGGGGCGACTAGAGGAACACTTCTCTCAGCACGAGGAGCGACTAGATGAACACATCTCAGCAGGAGGAGCAACTAGAGGAACACATCTCTAAATAGGAGGAGTGACTAGTGGAACATGTCTCTTCATAGGAGGAGCGACTAGAGGAACATGTCTCTAAATAGGAGGAGCAACTAGAGGAGCATGTCTCTCAGCAGGAGCAACGACTAGAGGAACACATCTCTAAATAGGAGGCGCGACTAGAGGAACATATCTCTGAATAGGAGGAGCAACTAGAGGAACACATCTCTAAATAGGAGGAGTGACTAGTGGAACATGTCTCTTCATAGGAGGAGCGACTAGAGGAACATGTCTCTAAATAGGAGGAGCAACTAGAGGAGCATGTCTCTCAGCAGGAGCAACGACTAGAGGAACACATCTCTAAATAGGAGGCGCGACTAGAGGAACATATCTCTGAATAGGAGGCGCGACTAGAGGAACATATCTCTGAATAGGAGGAGCAACTAGAGGAACATGTCTCAGCAGATGGACTGACTAGAGGAACACGTCTCAACAGGAGGAGCGACTAGAGGAACATGTCTCTCAATAGGAGGAGCGATTACAGGAACACGTCTCTCAGCAGGAGGAGCGACTAGAGTAACACGTCTGTCAGTACAAGGAGCGACTAGAGGAATAAGTCTCTCATTAGGAGGAGCGACTTGAGGAATACGTCTATAAATAGGAGGAGCGACTAGAGGAACACGTCTCAGCAGAAGGAACGACTAGAGGAACACGTCTCTCAGCACAAGGAGCGACTAGAAGAGAAAGTCTCTCATTAGGAGGAGCGACTAGAGGAACACGTCTCTAAATAGGAGGAGCGACTAGAGGAACATGTCTCTAAATAGGAGGAGCGACTAGAGGAACACGTCTCAGCAGAAGGAGTGACTAGAGGAACACGTCTCTAAATAGGAGGAGCGACCAGAGGAACATGATTCTAAATAGGAGGAGCGACTAGAGACACACGTCTCAGCAGAAGGAGTGACTAGAGGAACACGTCTCTAAATAGGAGGAGCGACTAGAGGAACACGTCTCTAAATAGGAAGAGCAACTAGAGGAACATGTCTCTAAATAGGAGGAGCGACTAGATGAACACGTCTCAGCAGGAGGAGCGACTAGAGGAACACGTCTCAACAGGAGGAGCGACTAGAGGAACATGTCTATCAGCAGGAGGAGCGACTAGAGAAACACGTCTCTCAGCAGGAGGAGCGACTAGAGGAACATGTCTTAGCAGAAGGAGCGACTAGAAGAACCCGTCTCAACAGGAGGAGCGACTAGAGGAACACGTCTCTCAGCACGAGGAACGACTAGAGGAACACGTCTCTCAGCACGAGAAGCGACTAGAGGAACACATCTCAGCAGGTTGAGCATTTAGAGGAACACGTCTCTAATTAGGATGAGCAACAAGAGGAACCCGTCTCTAACTAGGAGGAGCGACTAGAGGAACACGTCTCTCAGTAGGAGGAGCGACTAGCGGAACACGTCTCAGCAGGAGTAGCGACTAGAGGAACATGTCTCTTAGTGGAGGAGCGACTAGTGGAACATGTCTCAGCAGAAGGAGTGACTAGAGGAACACGTCTCAGCAGGAGGAGCGACTAGAGGAACACCTCTCTCAGCACGAGGAGCGACTAGAGGAACACGTCTGTCAGCAGGAGGAGCGACTAGAGGAACACGTCTCTCAGCACGAGGATCGACTAGAGTAACACATCTCAGAAGGTTTAGCATTTAGAGGAACACGTCTCTAATTAGGATGTGCAACTAGAGGAACACGTCTCTAACTAGGAGGAGCGACTAGAGGAACACGTCTCTCAGTAGGAGGAGCAACTAGAGGAACACGTCTCAGCAGGAGGAGCGACTAGAGGAACACGTCTCTCAGCAGGAGGGGCGACTAAAGGATCACGTCTCAGCAGGAGGAGCGACTAGAGGAACACGTCTCTCAGCAGGAGGAGCGACTAGAGGAACACGTCTCAGCAGGAGGAGCGACTAGAGGAACACGTCTCAGCAGGAGGAGCGACTAGAGGAACACATCTCAGCAGGAGGAGCGACTAGAGGAACACGTCTCTCAGCAGGAGGGGCGACTAAAGGAACACATCTCTCAGCAGGAGGAGCGACTAGAGGAACACGTCTCTCAGCAGGAGGAGCGACTAGAGGAACACGTCTCAGCAGGAGGAGCGACTAGAGGAACACGTCTCAGCAGGAGGAGCGACTAGAGGAACACGTCTCAGCAGGAGGAGCGACTAGAGGAACACGTCTCAGCAGGAGGAGCGACTAGAGGAACACGTCTCTCAGCAGGAGGGGCGACTAAAGGAACACATCTCTCAGCAGGAGGAGCGACTAGAGGAACACGTCTCTCAGCAGGAGGAGCGACTAGAGGAACACGTCTCTCAGCAGGAGGACCTACTGCAGCTCTAAACCTGTTCCATTTGGACACACAGATGCAGCCACAATCTAAACCTGCCCTGCTGGGGTAGAAGGTTCTTTGTAAATATTAAATAATCAGGTTCAGTGCACGTAAAAGCAGACATCTTCACCTGCAGACGTTCTTGGAGCATCAACGGACAACACAAGAAAAATATACATTTTTTTTATGTACTTCTTGAGGACTGAAGAGCAGGAACAAAGTTCTCACTTCTTGTGGAGGATTGACCAAGCTTTAGCATTAGCTGCTAAGATGAGAGCCTTTTGTCCTAGCAGTAGCTGCTGCTGTGAGGGTCTGCAGGGTTAGGGTTAGCTGGTCTTTTGAGGGTCTGCAGGGTTAGGGTTAGCTGGTCTTTTGAGGGTCTGCAGGGTTAGGGTTAGCTGGTATTTTGAAGGTCTGCAGGGTTAGGGTTAGCTGGTCTCGTGAGGGTCTGCAGGGTTAGGGTTAGCTGGTCTTTTGAGGGTCTGCAGGGTTAGGGTTAGCTGGTCTTTTGAGGGTCTGCAGGGTTAGGGTTAGCTGGTCTTTTGAGGGTCTGCAGGGTTAGGGTTAGCTGGTCTCGTGAGGGTCTGCAGGGTTAGGGTTAGCTGGTCTCGTGAGGGTCTGCAGGGTTAGGGTTAGCTGGTCTTTTGAGGGTCTGCAGGGTTAGGGTTAGCTGGTCTTTTGAGGGTCTGCAGGGTTAGGGTTAGCTGGTCTTTTGAGGGTCTGCAGGGTTAGGGTTAGCTGGTCTCGTGAGGGTCTGCAGGGTTAGGGTTAGCTGGTCTTTTGAGTTCCAGTGTTTCCAGTTCCATTTGCTATAAGCGATTTTAGGTTTGTATTTCTGTAAGTCAGTCGCGTGTTGAAGGTTTTGGGCTTGTTGTCAAAGAACCGGTTGCTTATCTGGGCTTACTTTAGTCCTTGTATGTACCCTTCTAAATCTTTCTCGCCTATTCGCTTGAAAAGCATCATGTCCTAGGTCCTGGCCACGCCAGTACCTAGCAAGCCTGAGAAGCACACAACCCTGGTTCATCACATGATCAGGCTTCTGATCACGTGATGCGGCTTCTGATCACATGATCCGGCTTCTGATCACGTGATCTTCTCCAGAACCGTGTCAAGCTTCCCTCAGCGTGAACAGAAGCAGCCCAACTGTGTAAACTGGACCAGTTAGGTTCTGACAGGATTCATGGAGGAGCTGGTTAAGCTGATGGTTTTGTGAAGTTTTTTGTTCCGTGTATGACGTGTCCGCAGTGTTCATGTCCGTCCTGAATCACCTGCGTTCCTGCAGGCTGGAACGGTACACTGAACAGAGTAATGAAAAACCAATTAGCTGTTTTTGGCAGCGAAGCCTCGGCTCTCTGGTCCCACCTGAGACCAGCTCAGCGTTAATTCTCCGGCCCCTTGTGGCCCCCAGCTTTGTCCAGACTTTAACTACCTCTCGTGGCCATTTGTACTTCTCCTATTAAAGACATGCTGACAGGGCACGGCGTCTGTTGCTGCAGAAACGAGCTCAGATGTTCTGCTGCTGAGGAGCAGAACTCCATTATTACCTGAGTTCCTGCTCCGTGTTCAGATTGGTGGAGAGCCGAGACACTGCTGGAATAGCGGGCTGATTGTGATTGATGGCTTCCCATTAGTTGCTGTGTTATCTCTCCAGCTGGGGGGAACGACTACTGAGTTGTAACACAACACATTACCTGAGTGTCTCTACAAGCTGAGCTGAGAGCTGCGTAAATAAAATATAGACCCTCTCTCAGAGATCCTCATTCCCTGCTCCAGGCGCTCTGACTGTTCTGCCATCAGCTGTGATTTGCTGAGCATTCCCACTCAATAAACACATCATTAGTATTCATATGAGCCGCAGCCAGGCAGCGTCTGCTCCAGCCCAGTCTGAGGATGTTTCCGGATGCTTCACCAGGCTGCCTTTCCTCTCCCCTTCTCCCGTTTCTCCTTGCTGCTCTGTCAGAATGATTGATTGGAACCAGGACACACACTGTCCTGCATTACTCCAACAAATGATCTGGCCCTTGCTCACAGACCTTGGCCAGAAAGAAATCAATATTTCACCATTAAAATCTATCAGCGGCGAGCTCAGACCGGGCTGTCAGAGGCGACGCCATCACCGCCGCAACATTAAAGTTGACACCTGCAACACATGAGTGATCAATATCCCGTGGTTCACACATAATTTGTGGTCACCTTTATAGCAGTGATGGATGTCTCCTGGGGCCATGATTCATGTTGTGACACCGCTAACAAGGTTTTATTCCAGTGTAGATGGTCATCCCTCAGAGAGGAGCTGCAGATGAAGCACTGGGACCAGTTCCATGGTGTCTTCAGTCATTACTAGAGACATCTCTGGGTTTCATCTGCTGCCAGTGAGAGTCGGCCACGGCCAAGTCACACTTTTTTACCTGTTGTTCTTTAAGGAGATGGTAGAGGTTTGAGGTTTTTGTGTTTCAGATCAGCCACAGAAAAATGTTCATTCTCTGAACTGTGTGTGTTCCTCTGACACAGCTGGTGAAGATCTGTGGATTCCCAAAGCGGCATACACCCCGTCAGTAGAAGAACAGGGAAACTGCTGAGCATCTGGGAGCCACAGGCTCATCCTGAAGCAGCCGCATGCTCTCCAAACCTTTCAGCACTCCATCGTTCATACCCTCATCTTTAAAATGCTCCACAGGATGGTTTGAGCAACATGTGGAGGCGTTTTACGGGATCTCTCTGCACTCTGGAGCTTGTGATCCCATAAGATTAAAGGTGTGAAACTCAGATTTAATGAGTTCTGCTAAGAGAGAAGCTCATGTTAACATGTCGGTGGTCTTTACCAAAAACCTTTTATCCTCCAAACCTCAGAGATCAAGTTTCCAGCAGTTTCTCTTAGAGTGTGTGAGAATTACTGACACCTAGTGGTCAACATTGGTATTGCACAGTGGTGAATGCATGGGGGCCATCAGCGGCCAAACATCTTGCAGACATAAGGATATTTCATGTGTGAGTGGATCCAGCAGCTTCAGGTGCAGCCATGATGCACTATAGGTAACTGCATGTGTTCTTCTTCTTTGGTGCTTCAAAGCAGGGCCAGATTAAAAGTGCACAGGCCCCTGGGCCCACAGTGCACCAGGGGGCCCCTTCCCCACTTGGACATTGTGAAAATTGTGAATGATACAGTGTGAAATGACATTTCTAACATCACTCAGAAAATAGTACCAATAGCAACAGCAAACTGGACACTGTGGTGTAACTATCTGGCTTTATGTACATTTTGTTTCATGTCCAAACTGCTGCTGTGTGCCCTACCTGTGCCCCCTCAAGGCCCCCAAGTGGGCCCCTGGGCCTGTACCTATAATGCCCATTGCATAATCCGGTCATGGTGAACAGTCGTCAGCAGGGTGAACAGTTGTCAGCAGGATGAACAGTCGTCAGCAGGGTGAACAGTCGTCAGCACGATAAACAGTCGTCAGCAGGGTGAACAGTCGTCAGCAGGGTGAACAGTCGTCAGCAGGATGAACAGTCGTCAGCACGGTCAACAGTCGTCAGCACGGTGAACAGTCGTCAGCACGGTCAACAGTCGTCAGGACGGTGAACAGTCGTCAGCAGGGTGAACAGTCGTCAGCAGGGTGAACAGTCGTCAGGACGGTGAACAGTCGTCAGCAGGGTGAACAGTCGTCAGCACGGTGAACAGTCGTCAGCACGGTGAACAGTCGTCAGGACGGTGAACAGTCGTCAGCAGGGTGAACAGTCGTCAGGACGGTAAACAGTCGTCAGGACGGTGAACAGTTGTCAGCAGGGTGAACAGTCGTCAGCAGGGTGAACAGTCGTCAGCAGGGTGAACAGTCGTCAGCACGGTGAACAGTCGTCAGCACGGTGAACAGTCGTCAGGACGGTGAACAGTCGTCAGCAGGGTGAACAGTCGTCAGGACGGTGAACAGTTGTCAGCAGGGTGAACAGTCGTCAGCAGGGTGAACAGTCGTCAGGACGGTGAACAGTTGTCAGCAGGGTGAACAGTCGTCAGCAGGGTGAACAGTCGTCAGCAGGATGAACAGTCGTCAGCACGGTCAACAGTCGTCAGCACGGTGAACAGTCGTCAGGACGATGAACAGTCGTCAGCAGGGTGAACAGTCATCAGCAGGGTGAACAGTCGTCAGCAGGATGAACAGTCGTCAGCAGGGTGAACAGTCGTCAGCAGGATGAAAGGTCGTCAGCAGGGTGAACAGTTGTCAGGACGGTGAACAGTCGTCAGCAGGATGAACAGTCGTCAGCAGGGTGAACAGTCGTCAGGACGGTGAACAGTCGTCAGCACAGTGAACAGTCGTCAGCAGGGTGAACAGTCGTCAGCACAGTGAACAGTCGTCAGCAGGGTGAACAGTCGTCAGGACGGTGAACAGTCGTCAGCAGGGTGAACAGTCGTCAGCAGGATGAACAGTCGTCAGCAGGGTGAACAGTCGTCAGCACGGTGAACAGTCGTCAGCAGGATGAACAGTCGTCAGGACGGTGAACAGTCGTCAGCAGGGTGAACAGTCGTCAGCAGGGTGAAAAGTCGTCAGGACGGTGAACAGTCGTCAGCAGGGTGAACAGTCGTCAGCAGGATGAACAGTCGTCAGCAGGGTGAACAGTCGTCAGCAGGATGAACAGTCGTCAGCAGGGTGAACAGTCGTCAGGACGGTGAACAGTTGTCAGCAGGGTGAACAGTCGTCAGGACGGTGAACAATCGTCAGCAGGGTGAACAGTCGTCAGCAGGGTGAACAGTCGTCAGGACGGTGAACAGTCGTCAGCAGGGTGAACAGTCGTCAGCAGGGTGAACAGTCGTCAGCAGGGTGAAAAGTCGTCAGGACGGTGAACAGTCGTCAGCAGGGTGAACAGTCGTCAGCAGGGTGAACAGTCGTCAGCACGGTGAACAGTCGTCAGCAGGGTGAACAGTCGTCAGCAGGGTGAACAGTCGTCAGCAGGGTGAACAGTCGTCAGGACGGTGAACAGTCGTCAGGACGGTGAACAGTCGTCAGCAGGGTGAACAGTCGTCAGCACGGTGAACAGTCGTCAGCACGGTGAACAGTCGTCAGGACGGTGAACAGTCGTCAGCAGGGTGAATAGTCGTCAGGACGGTGAACAGTTGTCAGCAGGGTGAACAGTCGTCAGCAGGGTGAACAGTCGTCAGGACGGTGAACAGTTGTCAGCAGGGTGAACAGTCGTCAGCAGGGTGAACAGTCGTCAGCAGGATGAACAGTCGTCAGCAGGGTGAACAGTCGTCAGGACGGTGAACAGTCGTCAGGACGGTGAACAGTCGTCAGCAGGGTGAACAGTCGTCAGCACGGTGAACAGTCGTCAGCACGGTGAACAGTCGTCAGGACGGTGAACAGTCGTCAGCACGGTGAACAGTCGTCAGGACGATGAACAGTCGTCAGCAGGGTGAACAGTCATCAGCAAGGTGAACAGTCGTCAGCAGGATGAACAGTCGTCAGCAGGGTGAACAGTCGTCAGCAGGATGAAAGGTCGTCAGCAGGGTGAACAGTTGTCAGGACGGTGAACAGTCGTCAGCAGGATGAACAGTCGTCAGCAGGGTGAACAGTCGTCAGGACGGTGAACAGTCATCAGCACAGTAAACAGTCGTCAGCAGGGTGAACAGTCGTCAGCAGGATGAACAGTCGTCAGCAGGGTGAACAGTCGTCAGCAGGGTGAACAGTCGTCAGCAGGGTGAACAGTCGTCAGCAGGGTGAACAGTCGTCAGGACGGTGAACAGTCGTCAGCAGGGTGAACAGTCGTCAGCAGGGTGAACAGTCGTCAGCACGGTGAACAGTCATCAGCACAGTGAACAGTCGTCAGCAGGGTGAACAGTCGTCAGCAGGATGAACAGTCGTCAGCAGGGTGAACAGTCGTCAGCAGGGTGAACAGTCGTCAGCAGGGTGAACAGTCGTCAGCAGGGTGAACAGTCGTCAGCAGGATGAACAGTCGTCAGGACGGTGAACAGTCGTCAGCAGGGTGAACAGTCGTCAGCAGGGTGAACAGTCGTCAGCACGGTGAACAGTCGTCAGCAGGGTGAACAGTCGTCAGCACGGTGAACAGTCGTCAGCAGGGTGAACAGTCGTCAGCAGGGTGAACAGTCGTCAGGACGGTGAACAGTTGTCAGCAGGGTGAACAGTCGTCAGGACGGTGAACAATCGTCAGCAGGGTGAACAGTCGTCAGCAGGATGAACAGTCGTCAGCAGGGTGAACAGTCGTCAGCAGGATGAACAGTCGTCAGCAGGGTGAACAGTCGTCAGCAGGGTGAACAGTCGTCAGCAGGGTGAACAGTCGTCAGCAGGGTGAACAGTCGTCAGCGGGATGAACAGACGTCAGCACGGTGAACAGTCGTCAGCAGGGTGAACAGTCGTCAGCAGGGTGAACAATCGTCAGCAGGGTGAACAGTCGTCAGAAGGGTGAACAGTCGTCAGGACGGTGAACAGTCGTCAGCACGGTGAACAGTCGTCAGCAGGGTGAACTGTCGTCAGGACGGTGAACAGTCGTCAGCAGGGTGAACAGTCGTCAGCAGGGTGAACAGTCGTCAGCAGGGTGAACAGTCGTCAGCAGGGTGAACAGTCGTCAGCAGGATGAACAGTCGTCAGCAGGGTGAACAGTCATCAGCACGGTGAACAGTCGTCAGCACGGTGAACAGTCGTCAGGACGGTAAACAGTCGTCAGCAGGGTGAACAGTCATCAGCAGGGTGAACAGTCGTCAGGACGGTGAACAGTCATCAGCAGGGTGAACAGTCGTCAGCAGGATGAACAGTCGTCAGCAGGGTGAACAGTCGTCAGCAGGATGAACAGTCGTCAGCAGGGTGAACAGTCGTCAGGACGGTGAACAGTTGTCAGCAGGGTGAACAGTCGTCAGGACGGTGAACAATCGTCAGCAGGGTGAACAGTCGTCAGCAGGGTGAACAGTCGTCAGGACGGTGAACAGTCGTCAGCACGGTGAACAGTCGTCAGCAGGGTGAACAGTCGTCAGCAGGATGAACAGTCGTCAGCAGGGTGAACAGTCGTCAGCAGGGTGAAGAGTCGTCAGCAGGGTGAACAGTCGTCAGCAGGGTGAACAGTCGTCAGCACGGTGAACAGTCGTCAGCAGGGTGAACAGTCGTCAGGACGGTGAACAGTCGTCAGCACGGTGAACAGTCGTCAGGACGGTGAACAGTCATCAGCAGGGTGAACAGTCATCAGCAGGATGAACAGTCGTCAGCAGGGTGAACAGTCATCAGCAGGGTGAACAGTCGTCAGCAGGATGCACAGTCGTCAGCAGGGTGAACAATCGTCAGGACGGTGAACAGTTGTCAGCAGGGTGAACAGTCGTCAGGACGGTGAACAATCGTCAGCAGGGTGAACAGTCGTCAGCAGGATGAACAGTCGTCAGCAGGGTGAACAGTCGTCAGCAGGATGAACAGTCGTCAGCAGGGTGAACAGTCGTCAGCAGGGTGAACAGTCGTCAGCAGGATGAACAGTCGTCAGCAGGGTGAACAGTCGTCAGCAGGGTGAACAGTCGTCAGCAGGGTGAACAGTCGTCAGCGGGATGAACAGTCGTCAGCACGGTGAACAGTCGTCAGCAGGGTGAACAGTCGTCAGCAGGGTGAACAATCGTCAGCAGGGTGAACAGTCGTCAGCAGGGTGAACAGTCGTCAGGACGGTGAACAGTCGTCAGCACGGTGAACAGTCGTCAGCAGGGTGAACAGTCGTCAGGACGGTGAACAGTCGTCAGCAGGATGAACAGTCGTCAGCAGGGTGAACAGTCGTCAGCAGGATGAACAGTCGTCAGCAGGGTGAACAGTCATCAGCAGGGTGAACAGTCGTCAGCAGGGTGAACAGTCGTCAGCAGGGTGAACAGTCATCAGCAGGGTGAACAGTCGTCAGCACGGTGAACAGTCGTCAGGACGGTAAACAGTCGTCAGCAGGGTGAACAGTCATCAGCAGGGTGAACAGTCGTCAGGACGGTGAACAGTCATCAGCAGGGTGAACAGTCGTCAGCACGGTGAACAGTCGTCAGGACGGTGAACAGTCGTCAGCACGGTGAACAGTCGTCAGGACGGTGAACAGTCGTCAGCAGGGTGAACAGTCGTCAGCAGGGTGAACAGTCGTCAGCAGGATGAACAGTCGTCGGCACGGTGAACAGTCGTCAGGACGGTGAACAGTCGTCAGCAGGGTGAACAGTCGTCAGCAGGGTGAACAGTCGTCAGCAGGGTGAACAGTCGTCAGCAGGATGAACAGTCGTCAGCAGGGTGAACAGTCGTCAGGACGGTGAACAGTTGTCAGCAGGGTGAACAGTCGTCAGGACGGTGAACAATCGTCAGCAGGGTGAACAGTCGTCAGCAGGGTGAACAGTCGTCAGGACGGTGAACAGTCGTCAGCAGGGTGAACAGTCGTCAGCACGGTGAACAGTCGTCAGCAGGGTGAACAGTCGTCAGGACGGTGAACAGTCGTCAGCACGGTGAACAGTCGTCAGGACGGTGAACAGTCATCAGCAGGGTGAACAGTCATCAGCAGGATGAACAGTCGTCAGCAGGGTGAACAGTCATCAGC
This sequence comes from Telmatherina bonti, assembly GCF_933228915.1. NCBI lineage: Eukaryota > Metazoa > Chordata > Actinopteri > Atheriniformes > Telmatherinidae > Telmatherina > Telmatherina bonti. The sequence goes on along the minus strand of NC_136613.1, from coordinate 37,063,218 downwards.
AGGGTGAACAGTCGTCAGCAGGATGAACAGTCGTCAGCAGGGTGAACAATCGTCAGGACGGTGAACAGTTGTCAGCAGGGTGAACAGTCGTCAGGACGGTGAACAATCGTCAGCAGGGTGAACAGTCGTCAGCAGGATGAACAGTCGTCAGCAGGGTGAACAGTCGTCAGCAGGATGAACAGTCGTCAGCAGGGTGAACAGTCGTCAGCAGGGTGAACAGTCGTCAGCAGGATGAACAGTCGTCAGCAGGGTGAACAGTCGTCAGCAGGGTGAACAGTCGTCAGCAGGGTGAACAGTCGTCAGCGGGATGAACAGTCGTCAGCACGGTGAACAGTCGTCAGCAGGGTGAACAGTCGTCAGCAGGGTGAACAATCGTCAGAAGGGTGAACAGTCGTCAGCAGGGTGAACAGTCGTCAGGACGGTGAACAGTCGTCAGCACGGTGAACAGTCGTCAGCAGGGTGAACAGTCGTCAGGACGGTGAACAGTCGTCAGCAGGATGAACAGTCGTCAGCAGGGTGAACAGTCGTCAGCAGGATGAACAGTCGTCAGCAGGGTGAACAGTCATCAGCAGGGTGAACAGTCGTCAGCAGGGTGAACAGTCGTCAGCAGGGTGAACAGTCATCAGCAGGGTGAACAGTCGTCAGCACGGTGAACAGTCGTCAGGACGGTAAACAGTCGTCAGCAGGGTGAACAGTCATCAGCAGGGTGAACAGTCGTCAGGACGGTGAACAGTCATCAGCAGGGTGAACAGTCGTCAGCACGGTGAACAGTCGTCAGGACGGTGAACAGTCGTCAGCACGGTGAACAGTCGTCAGGACGGTGAACAGTCGTCAGCAGGGTGAACAGTCGTCAGCAGGGTGAACAGTCGTCAGCAGGATGAACAGTCGTCGGCACGGTGAACAGTCGTCAGGACGGTGAACAGTCGTCAGCAGGGTGAACAGTCGTCAGCAGGGTGAACAGTCGTCAGCAGGGTGAACAGTCGTCAGCAGGATGAACAGTCGTCAGCAGGGTGAACAGTCGTCAGGACGGTGAACAGTTGTCAGCAGGGTGAACAGTCGTCAGGACGGTGAACAATCGTCAGCAGGGTGAACAGTCGTCAGCAGGGTGAACAGTCGTCAGGACGGTGAACAGTCGTCAGCAGGGTGAACAGTCGTCAGCAGGGTGAAAAGTCGTCAGGACGGTGAACAGTCGTCAGCAGGGTGAACAGTCGTCAGCAGGATGAACAGTCGTCAGCAGGGTGAACAGTCGTCAGCAGGATGAACAGTCGTCAGCAGGGTGAACAGTCGTCAGGACGGTGAACAGTTGTCAGCAGGGTGAACAGTCGTCAGGACGGTGAACAATCGTCAGCAGGGTGAACAGTCGTCAGCAGGGTGAACAGTCGTCAGGACGGTGAACAGTCGTCAGCACGGTGAACAGTCGTCAGCAGGGTGAACAGTCGTCAGCAGGATGAACAGTCGTCAGCAGGGTGAACAGTCGTCAGCAGGGTGAAGAGTCGTCAGCAGGATGAACAGTCGTCAGGACGGTGAACAGTCGTCAGCAGGGTGAACAGTCGTCAGCAGGGTGAACAGTCGTCAGCACGGTGAACAGTCGTCAGCAGGGTGAACAGTCGTCAGGACGGTGAACAGTCGTCAGCACGGTGAACAGTCGTCAGGACGGTGAACAGTCATCAGCAGGGTGAACAGTCATCAGCAGGATGAACAGTCGTCAGCAGGGTGAACAGTCGTCAGCAGGATGAACAGTCGTCAGCAGGGTGAACAGTCGTCAGCAGGGTGAACAGTCGTCAGCAGGATGAACAGTCGTCAGCAGGGTGAACAGTCGTCAGCAGGGTGAACAGTCGTCAGCACGATAAACAGTCGTCAGGACGGTGAACAGTCGTCAGGATGGTGAACAGTCATCAGCAGGGTGAACAGTCGTCAGGACGGTGAACAGTCATCAGCAGGGTGAACAGTCGTCAGGACGGTGAACAGTCATCAGCAGGGTGAACAGTCGCCAGCAGGATGAACAGTCGTCAGCAGGGTGAACAGTCGTCAGCAGGATGAACAGTCGTCAGCAGGGTGAACAGTCGTCAGGACGGTGAACAGTTGTCAGCAGGGTGAACAGTCGTCAGGACGGTGAACAATCGTCAGCAGGGTGAACAGTCGTCAGCAGGATGAACAGTCGTCAGCAGGGTGAACAGTCGTCAGCAGGATGAACAGTCGTCAGGACGGTGAACAGTCATCAGCAGGGTGAACAGTCGTCAGCAGGATGAACAGTCGTCAGCAGGGTGAACAGTCGTCAGCAGGATGAACAGTCGTCAGCAGGGTGAACAGTCGTCAGGACGGTGAACAGTTGTCAGCAGGGTGAACAGTCGTCAGGACGGTGAACAATCGTCAGCAGGGTGAACAGTCGTCAGCAGGATGAACAGTCGTCAGCAGGTTGAACAGTCGTCAGCAGGATGAACAGTCGTCAGCAGGGTGAACAGTCGTCAGGACGGTGAACAGTCGTCAGCAGGGTGAACAGTCGTCAGGACGGTGAACAGTCATCAGCAGGGTGAACAGTCGTCAGCAGGATGAACAGTCGTCAGCAGGGTGAACAGTCGTCAGCAGGGTGAACAGTCGTCAGCAGGGTGAACAGTCGTCAGCAGGATGAACAGTCGTCAGCAGGGTGAACAGTCGTCAGGACGGTGAACAGTCGTCAGCAGGGTGAACAGTCGTCAGGACGGTGAACAGTCGTCAGCAGGATGAACAGTCGTCAGCAGGATGAACAGTCGTCAGCAGGGTGAACAGTCGTCAGCAGGGTGAACAGTCGTCAGGACGGTGAACAGTCGTCAGCACGGTGAACAGTCGTCAGGACGGTGAACAATCGTCAGCAGGGTGAACAGTCGTCAGCAGGGTGAACAGTCGTCAGCAGGGTGAACAGTCATCAGCACGGTGAACAGTCGTCAGCACGGTGAACAGTCATCTGGACGGTGAACAGTCGTCAGCAGGGTGAACAGTCGTCAGCACGGTGAACAGTCGTCAGCAGGATGAACAGTCGTCAGCAGGGTGAACAATCGTCAGCAGGGTGAACAATCGTCAGCAGGGTGAACAATCGTCAGCAGGGTGAACAATCGTCAGCAGGGTGAACAGTCGTCAGCAGGGTGAACAATCGTCAGCAGGGTGAACAGTCGTCAGCACGGTGAACAGTCATCTGGACGGTGAACAGTCGTCAGCAGGGTGAACAGTCGTCAGCAGGATGAGCAGTCGTCAGGACGGTGAACAGTCATCAGCACGGTGAACAGTCATCAGCAGGGTGAACAGTCGTCAGCAGGATGAACAGTCGTCAGCAGGATGAACAGTCGTCAGCAGGGTGAACAGTCGTCAGGACGGTGAACAGTCGTCAGGACGGTGAACAGTCGTCAGCAGGGTGAACAGTCGTCAGCAGGGTGAACAGTCGTCAGCACGGTGAACAGTCGTCAGCAGGGTGAACAGTCGTCAGGACGGTGAACAGTTGTCAGCAGGGTGAACAGTCGTCAGGACGGTGAACAGTCGTCAGCACGGTGAACAGTCGTCAGCAGGGTGAACAGTCGTCAGGACGGTGAACAGTCGTCAGGACGGTGAACAGTCGTCAGCAGGGTGAACAGTCGTCAGCAGGGTGAACAGTCGTCAGCACGGTGAACAGTCGTCAGCAGGGTGAACAGTCGTCAGCAGGGTGAACAGTCGTCAGCAGGGTGAACAGTCGTCAGGACGGTGAACAGTCGTCAGCACGGTGAACAGTCGTCAGCAGGGTGAACAGTCGTCAGGACGGTGAACAGTCATCAGCAGGGTGAACAGTCGTCAGCAGGGTGAACAGTCATCAGCAGGGTGAACAGTCGTCAGGACGGTGAACAGTCGTCAGCACGGTGAACAGTCGTCAGCAGGGTGAACAGTCGTCAGCAGGGTGAACAGTCGTCAGCAGGGTGAAAAGTCATCAGGACGGTGAACAGTCGTCAGCAGGATGAGCAGTCGTCAGCACGGTCAACAGTCGTCAGGACGGTGAACAGTCGTCAGCAGGATGAACAGTCGTCAGGACGGTGAACAGTCGTCAGCAGGGTGAACAGTCGTCAGCAGGATGAACAGTCGTCAGGACGGTGAACAGTCATCAGCACGGTGAACAGTCGTCAGCAGGATGAGCAGTCGTCAGGACGGTGAACAGTCATCAGCACGGTGAACAGTCGTCAGCAGGATGAGCAGTCGTCAGCACGGTCAACAGTCGTCAGCACGGTGAACAGTCGTCAGCAGGGTGAACAGTCGTCAGCAGGATGAACAGTCGTCGGCAGGGTGAACAGTCATCAGCAGGGTGAACAGTCGTCAGCACGGTGAACAGTCGTCAGCAGGGTGAACAGTCGTCAGCAGGGTGAACAGTCGTCAGCACGGTGAACAGTCGTCAGGACGGTGAACAGTCGTCGGCACGGTGAACAGTCGTCAGGACGGTGAACAGTCGTCAGCAGGGTGAACAGTCGTCAGCAGGGTGAACAGTCGTCAGCAGGATGAACAGTCGTCGGCATGGTGAACAGTCGTCAGGACGGTGAACAGTCGTCAGCAGGATGAACAGTCGTCAGGACGGTGAACAGTCATCAGCAGGGTGAACAGTCGTCAGCAGGATGAACAGTCGTCAGCAGGGTGAACAGTCGTCAGCAGGATGAACAGTCGTCAGCAGGGTGAACAGTCGTCAGGACGGTGAACAGTTGTCAGCAGGGTGAACAGTCGTCAGGACGGTGAACAATCGTCAGCAGGGTGAACAGTCGTCAGCAGGATGAACAGTCGTCAGCAGGGTGAACAGTCGTCAGCAGGATGAACAGTCGTCAGCAGGGTGAACAGTCGTCAGCAGGATGAACAGTCGTCAGCAGGGTGAACAGTCGTCAGCAGGGTGAACAGTCGTCAGCAGGGTGAACAGTCGTCAGCAGGATGAACAGTCGTCAGCACGGTGAACAGTCGTCAGGACGGTGAACAATCGTCAGCAGGGTGAACAGTCGTCAGCAGGATGAACAGTCGTCAGCAGGGTGAACAGTCGTCAGCAGGATGAACAGTCGTCAGCAGGGTGAACAGTCGTCAGCAGGATGAACAGTCGTCAGCAGGGTGAACAGTCGTCAGCAGGGTGAACAGTCGTCAGCACGGTGAACAGTCGTCAGGACGGTGAACAGTCGTCAGGACGGTGAACAGTCATCAGCAGGGTGAACAGTCGTCAGGACGGTGAACAGTCATCAGCAGGGTGAACAGTCGTCAGGACGGTGAACAGTCGTCAGGACGGTGAACAGTCGTCAGCACGGTGAACAGTCGTCAGGACGGTGAACAGTCGTCAGCAGGGTGAACAGTCGTCAGCAGGGTGAACAGTCGTCAGCAGGATGAACAGTCGTCGGCACGGTGAACAGTCGTCAGGACGGTGAACAGTCGTCAGCAGGGTGAACAGTCGTCAGGACGGTGAACAGTCATCAGCAGGGTGAACAGTCGTCAGCAGGATGAACAGTCGTCAGCAGGGTGAACAGTCGTCAGCAGGATGAACAGTCGTCAGCAGGGTGAACAGTCGTCAGGACGGTGAACAGTCGTCAGCAGGGTGAACAGTCGTCAGGACGGTGAACAATCGTCAGCAGGGTGAACAGTCGTCAGCAGGATGAACAGTCGTCAGGACGGTGAACAGTCGTCAGCAGGGTGAACAGTCGTCAGCAGGGTGAACAGTCGTCAGGACGGTGAACAATCGTCAGGACGGTGAACAGTCATCAGCAGGGTGAACAGTCGTCAGCAGGATGAACAGTCGTCAGCAGGGTGAACAGTCGTCAGCAGGATGAACAGTCGTCAGCAGGGTGAACAGTCGTCAGGACGGTGAACAGTTGTCAGCAGGGTGAACAGTCGTCAGGACGGTGAACAATCGTCAGCAGGGTGAACAGTCGTCAGCAGGATGAACAGTCGTCAGCACGGTGAACAGTCGTCAGCAGGATGAACAGTCGTCAGCAGGGTGAACAGTCGTCAGCAGGGTGAACAGTCGTCAGCAGGATGAACAGTCGTCAGCAGGGTGAACAGTCGTCAGCAGGGTGAACAGTCGTCAGCAGGGTGAACAGTCGTCAGGACGGTGAACAGTCGTCAGCAGGGTTTAACAGTCGTCAGGACGGTGAACAGTCGTCAGCAGGATGAACAGTCGTCAGCAGGGTGAACAGTCGTCAGCAGGATGAACAGTCGTCAGCAGGGTGAACAGTCGTCAGCAGGATGAACAGTCGTCAGCAGGGTGAACAGTCGTCAGGACGGTGAACAGTCGTCAGCAGGGTTTAACAGTCGTCAGGACGGTGAACAGTCATCAGCAGGGTGAACAGTCGTCAGCAGGGTGAACAGTCGTCAGCAGGGTGAACAGTCGTCAGGACGGTGAACAGTCGTCAGGACGGTGAACAGTCGTCAGCAGGGTGAACAGTCGTCAGGACGGTGAACAGTCGTCAGCAGGATGAACAGTCGTCAGCAGGATGAACAGTCGTCAGCAGGGTGAACAGTCGTCAGCAGGGTGAACAGTCGTCAGGACGGTGAACAGTCGTCAGCACGGTGAACAGTCGTCAGGACGGTGAACAATCGTCAGCAGGGTGAACAGTCGTCAGCAGGGTGAACAGTCATCAGCACGGTGAACAGTCGTCAGCACGGTGAACAGTCATCTGGACGGTGAACAGTCGTCAGCAGGGTGAACAGTCGTCAGCACGGTGAACAGTCGTCAGCAGGATGAACAGTCGTCAGCAGGGTGAACAATCGTCAGCAGGGTGAACAATCGTCAGCAGGATGAACAGTCATCTGGACGGTGAACAGTCGTCAGCAGGGTGAACAGTCGTCAGCAGGGTGAACAATCGTCAGCAGGGTGAACTGTCGTCAGCACGGTGAACAGTCATCTGGACGGTGAACAGTCGTCAGCAGGGTGAACAGTCGTCAGCAGGGTGAACAATCGTCAGCAGGGTGAACTGTCGTCAGCACGGTGAACAGTCATCTGGACGGTGAACAGTCGTCAGCAGGGTGAACAGTCGTCAGCAGGGTGAACAGTCGTCAGCGCAGTGAACAGTCGTCAGCACAGTGAACAGTCGTCAGAAGTCAGCAGAAACCGTTTTAATGGTAGATTACATTTTTCTGTTGGGACCTTTGATTTTGTTTCATGCTGTGAGTCAGAAACACAATGACGTGAAGTGTCCTGATGCAGGAGACACACCTGATTCCTGAGACGCTTCCAGCAGCATCATTCCACTTGGACTGGTTCTGGATCTGTCAGAGCGAATAAGAGGAGCTGGACTCTGTGGCGAGCGTATTCCAGAATGTCTGCTGGAAGGAGACTTATCCCATCACAGACATAAAAACACGGCAGAAAAACCAGAACAAGAACCCGGACTCTCCTGTTTCCTACCCAGAGGATGAGGCAGAGCTCTCAACCTTGCCTCCTGACCCTCATTCCGTTCCAGGAGATAATTGCTTGTCAGGAATAAATAGAGAGATTAATGAATTCATTAGTGATGGGAAGTTTAGCTCTTCAGAGCAGCACTTACTGCTATGACACATCACGCCTATTGTTTTAGCAGCTAGTTAGCCTCAACAATAACATTCACAGAGCAAATTGCCTCCTACTCTCCTGTAAACCATGCAGACGCTCTGTTCTTATCCTGGAATTCAGCAACAAGACAAACAAAGGATCCGTAAGTACTGATCCTTCATCTTAATTACTTTTGTAAGAGCTTGCGTCTGTGGGAGCTGGAACAAGACAGCTCACATTAATCTACATTAGCAGCGAACACGCTGCAGTTTGTGCACAGCATTCTGACTAATACAGCCATGAAAAACAAACTGTTTTCATTTGTACGGTTTTATGTTTCAGGACAACATAAAAATACTTCTCCACATCAGTTCTTAAAAAAAGTCCATCGTCAGCAGAAGGACAATGCGTCATTATTTACAGAATAAAACCAGAACTCATCCATCCGACTGCTGCAGAAATACACAATGAGCTGGATATGAGGAGAAACCGTGTGTTTCCTGGGAGGACACCTGGTCCAGGGAGACAGGAGGCATGAAATCACCTGAAAAATACTCACCCCAAAGTATGTTGGAGTATGTTTTTTTTTTCATTTTTTTTATGTAATAAAAAACAATAATAATTAGGAGAAAGAAAAGAAAATGTTTTGTTTGAGAGGACAATGGCTTCTAGGCCTGTGACAATATGCTTTTGTCCCAATTCGATTCGATTCCGATTTTTTTGGGTGCCGTTTCGAATTAAATTGCGATTCTCAAAATTCTTCAATATTGATAATTTTTGTAGATTAAAAACAAACTTTTTTTTATAAAACTTCTTTTTGCTCGTAATTTTTCTTGATTTCAGTTAGGAAAAACAACCCAGTAGCCAGATCATTATTCTGCTGCTATAATGCCCAAGAAGACAAGTAAAAAGATCAATAAAAACAATGAAAATGACAAAACATTCATAGTGGATTAATTTAATTTAATTTAATTTTTTTTTTTTTAAAAAAAAGTCTTTTTTAAACAAACAAAAATCGATTTTAAAATTTTCGAAATTTCCGATTTTCAATTCAATTTTCCCACCCCTAATGGCTTCTGGGAAGAATGTCTTTCATCGGGCTTAAAGACTCACACTGAACACACTCACTTCTCCATAGTGGTGTGTAGAGGATGCGAGGAACGGCTGCAGAGTAATCAGAGTATTTCTGCAGACGACAGGACCAGAGCTGGATTGGAAGTGTGAGGTGTACAGTGTGAAGTGCTGGTGGGAGAGTACGGTCCCTTGTGGTGTCCAGAAGTGCTGACCACCATGCATTCTCACACGAGACATGATGCAGAAAGCTTCAGAGCGAACTCGCAACTCCTCACATGACAGATGGAACAGCTGGACAGAGATGTGAGCCATGCAGAATGAACACTGGTAAAGATGGTGAACGTCGGTGAATTATTCTGCCGACAAAAAAGATGCTGAGTTACTATAGCAACAGACTTTCATTCTCTTTCTACATGCTTACAGCTCATCCACCTCTGGTTGCCTTTTAATGACCACTCACAACTCAGAAATCATGTTTAGTATGCACACCTACACACACACGTCTATCTTGTATCATGTTGGTTAGCAGTTTTTCTTCCTGCAAGTGCTCCTGGTGATGGTCTGCTTTCTAAAAGCCCGTTGAGGATGTTTAGGCTTTCCTTCTTTGTCTGCTCTTTGCGTTTCGCTCTTCCTTCTCTCCTCTGTCCACCTTTGTCCTTCTGATGTTGCTTCTGTCCCGTCTGGTCAAGTTAAGTCCGATTTGGTCAAGTTCAGCAGTTCTGAATAAAGTTGGCAAGAAAAAGACGACAGAATAAAAACAAAAGAGACCCTCATGTCCAATATGCTCAAGTTAGCAAAGCAAGTAAAGTAATTTCTGACTTCCTGTTGGGCAAAATTAATTCATTCAGTGAGCCCACCTCCCGTGGGCTCACCATCTGCGGGAGGAGCCGTAGGGGTCGGGTGCAATGTGAGCTGGGCGGCAGCAGGAGGCGGGGACCCTGGCGGTCCGATCCCCGGCTGCAGAAGCTGGCTCTAGGGACGTGGTGGGGAAGGAGCCTGAGCTTGTGCGCGAGGTTGAGCGGTTCCGGCTAGATATAGTTGGACTCACCTCGACGCATGGCTTGGGCTCTGGAACCAGTACCCTCAAGAGGGGCTGGACTTTCTTCCACTCTGGAGTTGCTCATGGTGAGAGGCGCCGAGCAGGTGTGGGCATTCTCATCAGCCCCCAGCTTGGTGCCTGCATGTTGGGGTTTACCCCGGTGGATGAAAGGGTAGTTTCCCTCCGCCTCCGGGTGGGGGGACGGGTCCTGACTGTTGTCTGTGCTTATGCACCGAACAGCAGTTCAGAGTATCCACCCTTTCTGGAGTCCTTGGAGGGAGTGCTGGAGGGTGCTCCTTCTGGGGACTCCATTGTTCTACTGGGGGACTTCAATGCTCACGTGGGCAATGACAGTGAGACCTGGAGGGGAGTGATTGGGAGGCATGGTCCCCCCCCTCTGAACCCAAATGGTGTTTTGTTATTGGACTTCTGTGCTCGTCATGGATTGTCCATAACGAACACCATGTTCCAACATAAGAGTCTCCATATGTACACCTGGCATCAGGATTCCCTGGGCCGCAGTTCAATGATCGACTTTGTAGTCGTATCGTCGGACCTGCGGCCACATGCCTTGGACACTCGGGTGAAGAGGGGGGCGGAGCTTCAACTGATCACCACCTGGTGGTGAGTTGGCTCAGATGGTGGGGGAGGAAGCCGGTCAGATCTGGCAGACCCAAACGTGTTGTGAGGGTCTGCTGGGAACGTCTGGCTGAGTCCCCTGTCAGAGCGAGCTTCAACTCCCACCTTCAGCAGAGCTTCAACCATGTCCCGGGTGAGGCGGGGGACATTGAGACCGAATGGGCTGTGTTCCGTGCCTCTATTGCTGAGGCGGCCAGCCGGAGCTGTGGCTGCAAGGTCGTTGGTGCCTGTTGTGGCGGTAATCCCAGGACTTGTTGGTGGACACCAACAGTGAGGGATGCAGCCAAGCTGAAGAAGGAGTCCTATCGAGCCTTCTTGGCCTGTGGGACTCTGGAGGCAGCTGATGGGTACCGACGGGCTAAGCGGCATGCGGCTTCGTCTGTTGCCGAGGCAAAAACTCGGGCATGGGAGGAGTTCGGCGAGGCCATGGAGAAAGACTTCCGGACGGCTTCGAGGAGATTCTGGTCCACCATCCGGCGGCTCAGGAGGGGGAGCAGTGCTCCATCAACACTGTGTACAGTGGAGATGGAGAGCTGCTGACCTCAACTCGGGACATTGTGGGTCGGTGGAAGGAATACTTCGAAGACCTCCTCAATCCTACCAACACGTCTTCCGATGAGGAAGCAGAGCTGGGGGACTCAGGGGTGGACTCTCCTATCTCTGGGGCTGAAGTCGCTGAGGTGGTCAAAAAGCTCCTTGGCGGCAAGGTCCCGGGGGTGGATGAGATCCGCCCGGAGTTTCTTAAGGCTCTGGATGCTGTGGGGCTGTCCTGGCTGACACGCCTCTGCAGCATCGCGTGGACATCGGGGGCAGTACCGCTGGACTGGCAGACTGGGGTGGTGGTCCCCCTTTTTAAGAAGGGGGACCGGAGGTTGTGTTCCAATTACAGGGGAATCACAGTCCTCAGCCTCCCTGGTAAGGTCTATTCAGGGGTCCTGAAGAGGAGGGTCCGCCGGATAGTCGAATCCCGGATTGAGGAGGAGCAGTGTGGTTTTCGTCCTGGTCGCGGAACAGTGGACCAGCTCTATACCCTCTTTGGGGTCCTGGAGGGGGCATGGGAGTTTGCCCAACCAGTCTACATGTGCTTTGTGGACCTGGAGAAGGCATTCGACCGTGTCCCCCGGGGTCTCCTGTGGGGGGTACTCCGGGAGTATGGGGTACCGGACCCCCTTGTACGAGCTGTCCGGTCCCTGTACGACAGGTGTCAGAGCTTGGTCCGCATTGCCGGTAGTAAGTCGGATTTGTTTCCGGTGAGGGTTGGACTCCGCCAAGGCTGCCCTTTATCACCGATTCTGTTCATAACTTATATGGGTTTCCTCCGCAGGGTGGCCGGGCTCCCCCTTAGAGATAGGGTGAGGAGCTCGGTCATCCAGGAGGAGATCAGAGTAGAGCCGCTGCTCCTCCGCATCGAGAGGAACCAGTTGAGGTGGCTCAGTTTAATAATCAATTATGAAGCACATGATGAAATATCTCTATTAAGCATCTAAAGATTTTAAAAAGAGAAAGTAAATGTCACTTGAAAGGATGAGAAGTCTTTTAAAAAAAAACAGTTTCACAACCAGGTCACTGGAATAATCTGGATGAAGGTGTTGAAGAAATTAAATATGTTTAGAAGATGGTTAATGTGATGAGATCCCAAGTCTGCAGGAGGAAAGCAGCAAGTAGTTTGTAAATGTTCCTGAACACATTCCAAACCGGATCAGACGGAATCATTCCAGACTGACAACCATTCAACACAGCATGATACACACGTTATTCCGTAATTAGACGGGTACGTCCCTGTTACTACACCCTGTATGTCAATACTGTCACTTGTCATGTTAGGATGAGTAAATATCAGTAAATGTAACTTCTGAAAAACAAAAGGAGGAATATTTGTCTGGAATGATGCAGCTGTAGCTCTAAACCTCCATCATCATCATCAAAGACCAACTCTGACACAGTGAAGCAGGAGACGATGTCTCCAACACAGATAGTTTGGCTAATGTAAAGGTAAACCAGTTTATCTGCTGTGCCCCCATTAAGCTGCAGCTGGTTTCACACCTAGGCCTACCTACCAAACCAACGTCATCAGGCTTGTCGCTTGCTGTTAGTGTAGCATGAGATAAACAAAAATCAATCACTAAGAGTCACGTCTTTATTCCACACATTCAGGTTTTATTCAATACAAACATTCCACAGTTTCTGGTGTAACTTCAGTTTGTTTGCAAGGAAACATTTCAGTCCACGCGTTTATCAGAAAGCCTGAGCGCGCCCAACGAAGAAATACTGGTTTTATCCTTAACTTGCTGCAAAGCTTCACACTGCAGATGTTCCAGAAAAACACACCCAGCAGCTCCAACGCCATAGTCACCGTCAGGTTCAGACACGTGCCGTCAAGCCGCGCCAGAGGAGCACGTCATGGTTTTCCTGCTGGCCTCATGCAGCTAATGCCAACCGGAGGAACACCCTACTCAAACCACTTCTGGGGCCCGCGCCACCGCTCGCTCCCTGGGGCCCGCGCCACCGCTCGCTCCCGGGGGCCCGCGCCACCGCTCGCTCCTGGGGGCCCGCGCCACCGCTCGCTCCCGGGGGCCCGCGCCACCGCTCGCTCCCGGGGGTCTGGGGCCCGCGCCACCGCTCGCTCCCGGGGGTCTGGGGCCCGCGCCACCGCTCGCTCCCGGGGGTCTGGGGCCCGCGCCACCGCTCGCTCCCTGGGGCCCGCGCCACCGCTCGCTCCCTGGGGCCCGCGCCACCGCTCGCTCCCTGGGGCCCGCGCCACCGCTCGCTCCCTGGGGCCCGCGCCACCGCTCGCTCCCTGGGGCCCGCGCCACCGCTCGCTCCCTGGGGCCCGCGCCACCGCTCGCTCCCTGGGGCCCGCGCCACCGCTCGCTCCCTGGGGTCCGCGCCACCGCTCGCTCCCTGGGGCCCGCGCCACCGCTCGCTCCCTGGGGCCCGCGCCACCGCTCGCTCCCTGGGGCCCGCGCCACCGCTCGCTCCCTGGGGTCCGCGCCACCGCTCGCTCCCTGGGGTCCGCGCCACCGCTCGCTCCCTGGGGCCTGCGCCACCGCTCGCTCCCGGGGGTCTGGGGCCCGCGCCACCGCTCGCTTCCGGGTGTTTGCCAGTAGCTAGCTGAAGAACGTTTCACAGATTTTCCTGAAACTGACTCTTACACGCCGTTTCTTTTCAGCGTGACTCTGTGGAGCCGACAGTCAGTGCCAGCAGACTCTTTCACAGCAGCAGCATCAGGAATTCATCAACATGTAGAGGAACTAATGAGTATTTGGTATGTGGTCCACAGATCCAGATCGCCCTGTAAGAAGTCTCTCATACGTGACAGAACAGAAGAGCTGATATCAGGAGACGTTTTGGCACAAAAGAAGCCAAAGGTTCCAACAGCTGAGCTGATCTGCGGACGGATTGGCTCCGCCCACCTCAGCGTCCACCTGAAAGGCCTGACGAAGGCTCGGCAACAATACTGTCTTCATCTTCAGGAGGCAGCTACTCAGGAAGTCCTGGCTTGTTTGGCATCAGCTGATTGGCTGAAGCAGGGTCTGCTCTGCCAGGTGTGACGTTGGGTTGAATCCCTCAGTCCTGATGGATCTTCTCCTGAAGAAACTTGTACTCGTACTGAAAAGAAGGGATGGAGACAGCTGTTACACCTCTGCAGGCTGACTCAGCGAGCCACCCAGGAGACACGCCGACCGTCTTACCAGAGCAAGCTGCCGGCCGATGTTTCCCATGGTGATGACTCCGGCGAAGAAGATGCAGGGCAGCCAGGAGCGGATGTAGAGGAAGTCTGGGGAGGTATATCTGTGCAGGAGACACATTCAGCTTTACTCAGGACATCTAGTAGTTTATCGTAGACGACAACCCTACAACCTCCCCCTGTCTTCCTTCTGGTGACGTGTGAGAGAGACTTACTGAAAGACTCCATTGTAAACCAGGACCTGGGTGGTCAGCGTGGCCAGCAGGGCGATGCTGACTCCCAGGCCAAAGCCGCTGCGGGAGCGGTCGAACGTCCACCACAGACCGATGGAGAGGGCCGCCAGGGTCAGAGACAGCTGGGCGTTGTTAGCAAAGTCCACTTTCTGACAGGGACCGGGTCAAGGCTCCAGATCCACAGAGTGTTTAAGATAAGCTGTTAGTGGAGTGACGGTGGAAAACTATAAGACAAGAATTCTGCCAAAATCTGAAACCCAAAAAAAACTTTAAAGTTCCTGTTTGAGAATTTAATACCTAAAATAAAGTTTTGCAAGTCTGAAAATAAGTTTTTAAACCTTGAAAAGTGTTTTAAAGTCTTGGAAAAAACAAACTTTGAGTCTCTGCAAACTGTAGCTAGAATTTTTATTTTTCCAAAGTGCAACACGGCTGTCCCAGTTTCCGCCTGGTGTTCAGAGACGCCACCGCCTTGTTGCAGCCTGCCTGCCTGTTCTGATGTTCTGGTGCAACACGGCTCTTTGCAGAGTTTCAAACCTCCAGTTCACCGGCACACTTTCAGGTTTCATCCACACCGCTGCAGGGTGCATCATGGGATTTTTGGCAGCCACCGTATGTTCTGCACTTTCTCTCACAAACTGACGCCGTGCCTTCAAACCCTGAGTCTTCTGTATGCAGAGTTCCAACATCTACTGTAAAAAATCAAGCAAAGCAAATGACTCCGGAGCTTTCCATCATTCTAACTAAAGAACTCTAAGCGCTGGAGATCGGTGTAAACAGCGTGATGGGAGCCATGGATGAGAGAACACACCTTTATGAAGACTGGGAGGCAGCGTCGGGGGAGTTACGCCAACATATGGGAGGATTGTGGATGCTAACGCATCTCCTTTGACTGTTCGAGCTTTCGCAGAAGCCGTCATCATTGCTGAAGCAATGAGACTCCGACTATGACAAGACAGAACCCGGTTTGCTTGATGGCAAAACTGCCCAGCTGTTCAATTCAAAGGACGAGGACTTGGACGGATGTGTGACGACAGATCGATGCGATGCGTACCGTAGTTAACCAAACTCGCTGTTTTGCTTTAGTTAGCTTGTTTAGCATGCGCCCAGCTACACAGTGACCTTATGGATGACTCAGGTACAGAAACAGACGCCGTAGTTGAGGCTGTGCCTTTTAATCTTGTCCACCTTGTGGCCCAAAAAATCCTGCATTTGAAAGAGTGAAAATGTGGACCTGAACAGAGCCAGGCTGCAACGAGGCGGCCGCGTCTCTGAACACCAGGAGGAAACTGGAACATGCATGCTGCTCTTATGGAAAATAAAATTCTAGTACAGAGTTACGTTTGCAGAGAAACTTTTCAGACCAAACATTTTCTTTCAGTTTCAGATGATGGAAGGATCTCTAGCTAGATCCAGAATCGGGCCGATCGACGGCCTCATGACTGAATCCCTTCCTGTGGCCTGCGAGGACGCCTCCTGTTGGGAGGGTTCCAGACACACAACACGTTGGAGGGACCTGGAACTAGGGATGGGCGTATCCATACTGTAATATCTGTCAACATGTTGGATTTGATACTTTTCTTTGGACCGAGATCTCACCTCGGCCTACTTTACAACCATCATGTAAGTCACATGACCGAGCGCTGAGAGCGGCCTGTCCCGTATCGCCCTCGTCAGAAAGATATTGATGCACTGCCAGAGAAGTATCAATACTAATGAAAACATATCAAACTAACTGTGCGGAACCAAGGCACGCCCCCAGTCCTTATAAACCCTGAACACATGCAGGCCGTGTTGTTCTACAGCTGGGTTTCCTGCAGAAGCGTTCAGCGGACCCAACTCTCTGCTGGAGCATGTAAAGATTTTCTCCTCGCTAGTGATGATGGGACGCCATCAGACCGAGTCAAGGATACGGCGCTGGCGTGGTTGATGCCCACGAAGACGGCCACGCAGCGCATCACACTGGACCATTCCCGCTTGAACCTGTGTGGCTCGCCGAGCCGGCAGTCGATGCAGGGGTACAGCAGTCCAATCCCCGCTGCAGGACGGAGAGAGAAGACGTCAGAAGCGCTTAGCTGAGACCAGAACACAGCACATGTCCACTCAGTGGACACCTTTCACACACCTGAGGCCGTCCCGCAACAGGGTGGCACCCACCAGGCCGACGAGAAGATGCTGCTGAGGACATCAGGGGGGAAGAGGGTGACGTTTCTCTGCACCTGGAGCAAGTTCAGCACCAGAGCCAGGAAGACCCCCACGGAGAACAGCATGGCTCCTCGGATCAGCAGGTTGGTGGTCCTGAAAGCAGGAGCAGGAAGCTGGAAAAGGTTGTTTCAGCTGAAGGAACCTGTTCAGACATGCGGATGTGGACGTAAAACACTGCCAGATGTTCTCAGCTCTCCGAAGCAGGGCAGACAGGACACGTCTTCCTGTCCCACCCCAGCGCTGCATCCAGCCACCATCATTTTCCTGTTAGCTTCCAGAAGACCGCGAGGCCACGTGCAGAACCACTGGTACCTGTTAGGCAGAAGCAACACACACCCAGGCACACACTGCTGCAGGCGTGCGTCTCGTCCGTCCCACATTCCCGTCTTACAACAATAAATCATAGAGGAATATTAATCCTGCACAGAAAGGACCAAGTTTCCCCTGCAGGGGTTATAATGTCAGAGGCACACGGTGTCATCATCACACAGTTCTCCCATCACTAACAAACACTGTGAGCCTCAGAAACCAACACAGTCAAGTCAGGAGTTATTTTCCACCATGATGACACTTTAATTAAACATCAGATAAATGATTTTTCTGTCCTGTCTGAGGAGTCATGTGATCGTCGGGCTCACCTGTTGGTGATGACTGAGATGTAAGGTCCCTGAGAGTGCTGCTGCATCCCCCCCGCCATCGCCCGCTGCAGCTGCCCACCGCCCGCCACGCCACTGCTCATGGCCGTCAGCGTTTGGGACATCCGGATACCAGGAAGGTCACTCCTTCCACCGTGCAGAGCAGAGAACCTTTGCTGACATACCAAACCTAAGACAAGGAGAGAAAAAGCCATGTATAAAAGCTGTGGGCGCTTTGGGGGCTGGTCAGGCATGGCGCTCACACCCATCCTGGCAGAAAGCTTTCCCAGAAATAAGCCAGTAAATGATTATCTGTCTGTTCGCAGCAGGATTTTACCAGAGTTTTCCAACAGTCTGGAACTGCAGCGTGGTGAGGACCCAGTCCCAGTTTCTGACAACAGACAAGGACAGCATGGCAGCTGGATCCGTATGCACTGAAACTTTACTGGTTTTACAAAGATGCAGGAAGGTGGCAGCTTGAAGCACCAGGAACACCTGAGGCTGAATCAAATGCCAGGTGTGACCTCCAACAGCTTCCTGTGACTATATAAACCCTGCAGCGAGACATCTCCGATGGAGGGGACATGCTGGCGTATCTCAGCTCGCTCCTACGCGAAACACTCCAGCAAGACGAAAGCAAAGATCCAGCAGAGGAAGAAACGCAGGGTGTGCCATGAACTGAACTCTGTGGTGGATCAGTAGCCGAACAGTTTGCCGTCTCCACCACAAACCTGAAACTCTCATGAAGTGCAGAAACACAGATTCATCGATCCAGTCGCTTCAGCTCCACATTCCAGCTGAGAATATTTCTCTTCTACAGTCATTTAGCAGAATCTTTCATCCAAAGCAACTTACATATGAGAGTGAGAACAACACAAGCAGGAAATCAGACAGTAGAGGACATCGTAGGAAGGTGCTGGTGGACTGTCTAGTTGGACGCAGGTCCTTCCATGAAGCGCTACAGGCTTTTTTTTTCTTCCCAACCCACAATATTCTCTATGTTAAAATACAAAGATTTAATACCATAAAGTTTGTTGCAAAGAACTGGGCAAAGTTCTCCAACTTTCCAACAAATACAGCTAAACTAAGTGTTGAAGTTCTCCTTGAAGAGCTGAGTCTTCAGCTGGGTCTTAAAAGTAGACAGGGACTCTGCAGAGCGGACAGAGTTTGGGAGATCATTCCACCATCGTGGAACAACAGAGGAAAAGAGTCTGGCTGGTGATTTAGTCCCACGTTGTGGTGGTAACACGAGGCGTCTTTCACTGGTGGAACGTAGCTGTGGAGAGGGAGTGTAGGTCTGGTTTAGGGAGTGAAGGTAGACGGGAGATGTTTGAGTTATTGTTTTGTAAACTAGAAGCAAAGCTTTAAATTTGATGCTCTGTAACAGGAAGTCAGCGAAGAGCGAAAACCAGACTTTTTCAACCAGACAGACTGGTTGAAAACCAGACGCGCTGCTGGTTCTGGATCATCTGCAGAGGTTTAACCAGCATGCAGGCAGACCTGCCAGTAGGGAACTGCAGTAATCCATGTGTGAGATGACCAGAACCTGAACCAGAAGCTGAGTTGTGTGTTGTCAGGTACGTCTGATTCTTTTGATGTTGTAGAGAGCAAATCGGCAGCCGAGGTAACATGGACCTTAAAGGTCAACTGGTCATCCACCATGACACCCAGATTCCAGGCAGCAGACGTAGGAACAAGTGTGATAAAAACAAGCTTCACACGTATATGCAGAGGTACTTACTTAGATACTTTATACTTTATTCATCCCCGAGGGGAAATTCAGAGGAAGGTAAGGAAGGATTGGAATTTCTGCCCAATTTACATTTAAATGTGATGTCTGGAAACATGTCTAGAACATCATCCAGAGGGGAATCTGAACCGTTATCTGGAGATATCTGTTCAGCATCATGTTGCCGTGGTAACCAGTCTAGCATAAAACCCCTCTTTCTGCTGCAATTCAACAGGATGTTTATAAAAACAGCAATATTTTAACGACTCAGCTCATTTTTAACCACAGAATACACCGTTTTGTGTTTACATAACCCAGGACATAGTCCAGTTTGTGACTCCTGCCCTAATTACAACTTCCTTGTAACAGAGCCGAGATTCTATGCAATCTGCTGGTTTTCCTTAACCAGACTAGTTATTATGAATTATCTCAAACTGGTGTTTCTGTAAAGCGTCCTGGGATTACATTGTTGTAAAGTTGTACACATAAAGCTGAACCTTACTAATGTTTCTGTAAAGCATCCTGGGATGGTGGTGTTGTAAAGTTGTACACATAAAGCTGAACTGAATGATGGCCATTTGTTTATCCATGATCCCAGAACATACCAGTGTTTTCGGTGTTTCTCCTCGCCTCATCAGCAGGTTGTGCAACAGTGACCCTGACCTGCACTGAATCTGCAAGAGGCCATGTGCCGTAAATCTGCGGTGTCCGTCGCTATTTAGCAGAAAAACCCAGAAAGACCCATAAAACAACATAAACTCCACATCTTCACTACATTATTGTTTCATCTACAGTGTTACTTTATTCATGCTAAAGGTACGCATGTTATCAACCATTTCGATGCAGACAAACCCAACTAAAAGAAGAAAAAAAGCTCAAACTCCAACAATGACAAAAGTCACGATGCTAACGTCCATGCTAAGCTAGCTGCATAACGGCAGCTTGTTCGGATATCTAACACAGAAATGGCCATAATCACAGATAGATCTTACCTCACAGGGACACACAGCTTCATCCAGCACAGCTCTACATTTCTCAGGACGTTTCCAGAACCTCACCGTGCGAGGAAAGAAGCAGTTTTTAATCAGCTGTCTTTCTGCTGCGCCTACTTCCGGATCAGGAGGCAACCAATCAGCGTCTAAAGCCGTGACGTAACCGCGTTACGCAAAGCTGACGTATCACGTGATTCACCGTCTCAGCAGCTGACCTTCTGACGTCATTTAATTCTCCTAAACTTAAAGGTTTCCAGATAATTACATATTTTTCTTTAAAGCAACTTATTTTGTTTACAAAACATCCCAAACTGCTTGTCAAAAGAGAAGGTGGGTTTTACACCCAAAACACCTCCATCTCTACAACGCTGCATGTTTTTGGCCCTCAGTCTGGGAAGTATAGCCGTTGAACAGACTGTGTGAGGATGTAAAGCAATGCATTATCATATTAAAAACACATGCAGGAACCTGATTTTAGCCATAAAAGCTGACCTGTGCAATCGTTAATCACTTCACTCCCCACTGGGGTTTACTTGTTTTGTTTGTTTGTTTGGTAGTTTTTTAAATATTGGCTGTATCTAACCTGATTTTAAAAACCAGAGGTAATCCTAAACTGCTGTTGCTGATATTGTTTGTCCTGTTTCTCCTGCTGTCCCCAACCACAGCATTCCTGATCACTTCTAGTCTGGTTTCTGCAGGGCTTGTTTACTGGATAGTTGTCTAACTGTTGTTAGATGTGACCTCAGCACTACATCTTGTCCATCCTCACATCCTGCTGGAAAGCAGGTGCATCAGGATTGGCTTTAAAATGGTTCCCACTCATTTATCTGGACTCTCATTTGTGTGGCTGCAGCAGATGCTGATCGCTTCAGTGTTCCACAGGGGTCTGCTGTTATTTTTATATTAGCATATATTAATATATCTTTTAATGACGTCTCTTATAGATGCTATGCAGATGACATTCAGCTTTATATCTCTTTTAAATCCAGGATGTTCTTGAACTACAGATCTGGCTGAAGTATGTGAAGAGATGGATGATTGAAATGTTTTGCAACTGCATGATTAAAATGATATAAAAAATGAAATCCTTGTCTTTGCCTTGGATGGTTTTCTCCCAAAGGTAGTCCAGTTTTGGGGCACTGGTCTGCATTGTAAAACCCTGTGGGGGTCTTGACTCAGCACTGACTGAGAAACCCACGTTAACTCGCTGCTTAGCTCTTGTTTTTATTATTGAAAAACTATTGCAATGCTTATCCATGTTGTGTGATGTTCTGAGCTAGAAATGATCATACATGCTGGGATATCTTCACACCTGAACCACTGAACTCTGTTTTCAGCTGACTTAAAAGAAATGGAATGTCTTCAAGTCGTTCAGAACAGTGCTGCACACTAAAACTTCAATATACTCACATGCTACACAACTACACTGGCTGCCGAGCCGCATCACAGTTCTGGTTCCGGTTCTAACATTTAGAACCCAGCACAATAAATCTGTGAACCTTTGCAGCCATATTTACCGAGCGGATTCCTGGGGTCATGTGACCAGGGTCAGCCTGCGGTGCAGCATATCTGGTTAAATTGACAGAACTTTGGCAGCAGTGGCTCTCTGGATCTACATTAGTCTGGACTTGATATGTAGACTTAGTCATATCTTTACAAAAAACAGCTAAAAACCTATAGACTGTTTTATCTTCATCTGTTTGTTTGTTTGTTTTCTATACCACAGGGACATCCAGCTCCGGCTCTCAAGGGCCACAATCCTGCAGGTTTTCCATTAGGGCTGTGATGATATGCTTTTGTCCCAATTCGATTCCGATTTTTTGGGTGCCGATTCGATTTAAATTGCAAATCTCAAAATTTTTTGCTCATCATTTTTCTTGATTTCAATTAAGAAAAAACAACACAGCAGCCAAACCATCATCCTGCTGCTATAGTGCCCAAGAGGACAAGTAAAAAGATAGATAGATAGATAGATAGATAGATAGATAGATAGATAGATAGATAGATAGATAGATAGATAGATAGATAGATAGATAGATAGATGCTTTCGTTTCTGACCATCGATGTTTATTACGTCCTACCTTTACCTTGTTAGCATCTCGAGCTCGTCCGTTTTGTTAGCTAGCGATCTCACATTACCCATGACGACGGTCGGGAGAAATGGTTTAAATCTCCATCACTCTCTCCTTAGTCTCACTCCCACTCTGCATCCTCTTCTCTTTCTTTTCAACTCCATCAGGATTTGATGTGTTGTTTCACTGATAATCCTGATTTGGGAGAGTTTAATTAGTTGATCCAACTGTAAATAAGTCTTTCATTGCCATGGAGACTCATCATAACAAGCCTTGAAAGAGCAAAAATATGCAGAAAAATCTTCCTTGCAGCACACCCTCCGAACCGGCATGAAATCCTCAGAACAAAAAAGACCTAATTTGAGGTAATATCTATGTGAGAAGAGTTTGTACTTTAAAAAAAATCAAGATAGCAAGTCAGAGCTCCTACAATTTGCTGCCATCAGACGGCGCATTCTAGAATGGAATGTATCTATAATATTTATATTCCCTTTCCCCCCCCGAGGGATCGCCACTGTATCATGGTGAAGGGGTTTGGTGCCTCAGTGACCCTAAGAGCCATGCCAGCAGGAGCTTTAGTTTCTGGTGGGACACCCAGGATGGACAGGTCTTTGGTTAGAGGCCTGACAAAGTGTTCAATTAATTATCATATTCCTGCTATGAAACAATCATGTCGTAAAGGTAAACGTTTATGGAAACAAACAGGTTCATAAGACCATTACGACTATTTAACTAAGTTTAACACAGTGGTTACAGAAGCCAGGTTAGTTTCTCCTACATCACCACCTCTCTTAGTTTCCTGTGTGGAGGAATGCTTTCTTTCATTGTGAACTGTTTATAAAGTTTACTATGGTTGACTTCATGCTGGAAATAAAGGTAATGAAGTGGATTTGTTGGTGTTTGTCGGCTTCTTATGGCAGCAGGATGAAGGATCTGACTGGGTCAGACTGTAAAATGGATCTTTGTAGCTCCGCCCAGTTTCATTGGAAGTATGAAAATCTTTTTGCTGATATTTTTTTCCCATGAAAAAACTCCGGCCCCTGGACGATAGCCGGCCCCTCGGAGGACCCTGAGGTTCCTGTCCTGAGCTCCAGGCTGCTGGTCTTTGTTTATTATCTGATGAGACGAGGTTTCGTGGTCCTGTGGGACAGTCACTTAACCCCAATAATTAGAAGGATAAAGGAGGTCTGGTGGGGAAGACGGGGGCATGGGGGCTTTCAATTAGCAGTTAAGGGCCACTTGGAGGCCCCCTGATTCAGCCGGAGAGCAGCCAGGGATACAATTCATCATCCTGCCTGCGCCGAGCAGGAAGAGCCTTTTCATTATCAGACCGCTGTCAGCTCCTGGAGAGGAAGGCTGAGTGATGGCGTGTGGCGACGGGCGGGGGGTGTGGAGGCTGAGGGGTGGAGCCAGACCCTCGCTGTAGATGTCGCCCCCATTGGAGTACCGCAGCCCTGTGACCCCTCTGTTGTCTGCGATTAACCTCTCACCCCTCCCTCTCAGCTGGATCCACCAATCCCCACGCAGCCCTGATGGCAGGGAGACAGGCATGAAATGGAAGCAGCAGAAAATGGCTGCAGACACACACCTGCATCAGGTTGGGGGAACAGGAGCGTTGCTGTCTGCTAGAAGAACCTCGGAGGTCGCGTAGCATCATGTCCTCTGTGGTTCTTCTTCCCTCCTTCCATCTGCTGGTGTTGGAGGATTTTCTCTAAGCTTCTCTTCAGAAGCTTGAAATTCCTTTTTCAGTTTCACTTCAAGCAACTTAAAACAGTGTAAATATACCTTCAATTCATTTTTCCTCCTTTTCTGCTAGAATTTCTAAACAAATCAAAACAAGCAGTTAATCAAATGATCATATTTTATGTAGAAAACAACTTTTTATCTAAAACAGTGGTGTCATGCAATCAAACTGGTATTCAAAGGGTTCAAATAACTGAAAGAAGAGCATATTTATTAGTTTTGACTTCATGTGAAAAAAGTTTAACAAAAAGAAATTGGAGAAAGTTTTTTAATCACAGTTTTATTTATTCTAAATTAAAAAGAAAAAAATCTGGTACTCATAAAAATGCATGAAAATCAGTTTTGCAACTAATTTTGTTTATTTATAATCTTTAAATAAAATCTACAGCCATCTAAAATCTCCTATATGTGAAATAACGTTCAGGTTTTTTTCATAAAACACTGAGATCAAATCATCAAACGGAGTTAGAATAATTAGTATAATCTCATATTTATATGTTTTTTGCTGTTTTGGGACGACTTTGTCTCCTCTGGTGACCTAAAGGTTTGTAAACGAAAGGACAGAGACGTTTGAACATGGCTGCTGTTGTTCCCATGCAGACCTTTCCATGTGCATCCTCTGCCAGCACGGTGGACTGCTGCAGAGCCCACCCTGCCCTCTGTAGAGCCCACCCTGCCCTCTGCAGAGCCCACCCTGCCCTCTGCAGAGCCCACCCTGCCCTCTGTAGAGCCCACCCTGCCCACCTTGCCCTCTGCAGAGCCCACCCTGCCCTCTGCAGAGCCCACCCTGCCCTCTGCAGAGCCCACCCTGCCCTCTGTAGAGCCCACCCTGCCCACCTTGCCCTCTGCAGAGCCCACCCTGCCCTCTGTAGAGCCCACCCTGCCCTCTGTAGAGCCCACCCTGCCCTCTGTAGAGCCCACCCTGCCCACCTTGCCCTCTGCAGAGCCCACCCTGCCCTCTGTAGAGCCCACCCTGCCCTCTGCAGAGCCCACCCTGCCCACCCTGCCCTCTGCAGAGCCCACCCTGCCCTCTGTAGAGCCCACCCTGCCCACCTTGCCCTCTGCAGAGCCCACCCTGCCCTCTGTAGAGCCCACCCTGCCCTCTGCAGAGCCCACCCTGCCCACCTTGCCCTCTGCAGAGCCCACCCTGCCCTCTGTAGAGCCCACCCTGCCCTCTGCAGAGCCCACCCTGCCCTCTGCAGAGCCCACCCTGCCCACCCTGCCCTCTGCAGAGCCCACCCTGCCCTCTGTAGAGCCCACCCTGCCCTCTGCAGAGCCCACCCTGCCCTCTGCAGAGCCCACCCTGCCCACCCTGCCGTCTGCAGAGCCCACCCTGCCCTCTGTAGAGCCCACCCTGCCCTCTGCAGAGCCCACCCTGCCCTCTGCAGAGCCCACCCTGCCCTCTGCAGAGCCCACCCTGCCCACCCTGCCCTCTGCAGAGCCCACCCTGCCCTCTGTAGAGCCCACCCTGCCCTCTGCAGAGCCCACCCTGCCCTCTGCAGAGCTCACCCTGCCCACCCTGGCCTCTGCAGAGCTCACCCTGCCCACCCTGCCGTCTGCAGAGCCCACCCTGCCCTCTGCAGAGCCCACCCTGCCCACCCTGCCCTCTGCAGAGCTCACCCTGCCCACCCTGCCGTCTGCAGAGCCCACCCTGCCCACCCTGCCCTCTGCAGAGCCCACCCTGCCCACCCTGCCCTCTGCAGAGCCCACCCTGCCCTCTGCAGAGCCCACCCTGCCCACCCTGCCCTCTGCAGAGCTCACCCTGCCCACCCTGCCGTCTGCAGAGCTCACCCTGCCCACCCTGCCGTCTGCAGAGCCCACCCTGCCCACCCTGCCCTCTGCAGAGCCCACCCTGCCGTCTGCAGAGCCCACCCTGCCCACCCTGCCCTCTGCAGAGCTCACCCTGCCCACCCTGCCGTCTGCAGAGCCCACCCTGCCGTCTGCAGAGACAAGCTGGGGGATCCAGGTAGATCCTCCTGGTACCAGCGCTGACATTTAACACAACAATGAAACACACAGCGAGCTAAATGTGTCAGATAAACACACAGAGGACTGCAGGGAGGAACCGAAGCTTCTTGTCCATAAGCAGGATCAACATCTCTTGTCCAGTGATACACCAGTGTCTGCACACACTTGGGACAGTGAGTACAAAATGCAAATGTCCTGGTCCTGGCAGCACACCCAGGAAGCCTGCCAGCATGTGTGCAGCATGTTGAATGATAATGACAGAACGGGCAGCTTCCCCTGTGAACGAGCCTGCGGAACAATGATTACAGATTGGACGGTGTGTCCCCGCTGCACGGGGACGGATTGTAATGTAAATCAGAGCTGCTGCTCATTCACATACATTTATTCTTAAAGACACACGGAATGAGACGAAGGAGTCCAGGAAGGTTTACTGGGACCTTTCAGAACCACAACACCTCTCTGGTCAGACTTACCTTGGTGCACCACCTGCTGGTGACACAGTGCAGCTGCAGAAACACCAGCTTTCATGTCCCAGAAAACACCTAGAACTGTTCCCTCCTGCCTGAGACCACATTCATCTCCGCGACCACATGGCCAGAGAACCTGGACAGAGCGCTGAGACACATGACTGCAGACGTGTCCGTGGACGGACACGGGAAGCAGGACTGAGAAGGAGAGTTTTACTAAAAACACCTTCATCTCCATGGAAACCAGCAGGATCTTCATCTTCATGGAGACAATCAGGACCTTCATGATTCATGTCAAACAAAAGCAGTCACAGGAGACACATCGGCTGTTTCTGTCCCACAGAGACGAGACAGACGTCTTCCAGAGTTTCTGTCCCACAGAGACAGACGTCTTCCAGAGTTTCTGTCCCACAGAGACAGACGTCTTCCAGAGTTTCTGTCCCACGGACACGAGACAGACGTCTTCCAGAGTTTCTGTCCCACGGAGACGAGACAGACGTCTTCCAGAGTTTCTGTCCCACAGAGACAGACATCTTCCAGAGTTTCTGTCCCACGGAAACTCTGGAAAACACTATGCTACATGTTAGCATTGCTGCTTCCTTCTGTCTACTAACATGTTGCTATGCTACATGTTAGCATTGCTGCTTCCTTCTGTCTACTAAAATGTTGCTATGCTACATGTTAGCACTGCTGCTTCCTTCTGTCTACTAACATGTTGCTATGCTACATGTTAGCATTGCTGCTTCCTTCTGTCTACTAACATGTTGCTATGCTACATGTTAGCACTGCTGCTTCCTTCTGTCTACTAACATGTTGCTATGCTACATGTTAGCACTGCTGCTTCCTTCTGTCTACTAACATGTTGCTATGCTACATGTTAGCACTGCTGCTTCCTTCTGTCTACTAACATGTTGCTATGCTACATGTTAGCACTGCTGCTTCCTTCTGTCTACTAACATGTTGCTATGCTACATGTTAGCACTGCTGCTTCCTTCTGTCTACTAACATGTTGCTATGCTACATGTTAGCACTGCTGCTTCCTTCTGTCTACTAACATGTTGCTATGCTACATGTTAGCACTGCTGCTTCCTTCTGTCTACTAACATGTTGCTATGCTACATGTTAGCACTGCTGCTTCCTGCTGTCTACTAACATGTTGCTATGCTACATGTTAGCACTGCTGCTTCCTTCTGTCTACTAACATGTTGCTATGCTACATGTTAGCACTGCTGCTTCCTTCTGTCTACTAACATGTTGCTATGCTACATGTTAGCACTGC
The DNA here is from genome assembly GCF_933228915.1 of Telmatherina bonti. Lineage (NCBI taxonomy): Eukaryota > Metazoa > Chordata > Actinopteri > Atheriniformes > Telmatherinidae > Telmatherina > Telmatherina bonti. Next base: position 37,035,975 of record NC_136613.1, on the reverse strand, counting down.
TGCTTCCTGCTGTCTACTAACATGTTGCTATGCTACATGTTAGCACTGCTGCTTCCTTCTGTCTACTAACATGTTGCTATGCTACATGTTAGCACTGCTGCTTCCTTCTGTCTACTAACATGTTGCTATGCTACATGTTAGCACTGCTGCTTCCTTCTGTCTACTAACATGTTGCTATGCTACATGTTAGTATTGCTGCTTCCTGCTGTCTACTAACATGTTGCTATGCTACATGTTAGCATTGCTGCTTCCTGCTGTCTACTAACATGTTGCTATGCTACATGTTAGCATTGCTGCTTCCTGCTGTCTACTAACATGTTGCTATGCTACAAGTTAGCATTGCTGCTTCCTTCTATCGACTAACATGTTGCTATGCTACATGTTAGCATTGCTGCTTCCTGCTGTCGACTAACATGTTGCTATGCTACATGTTAGCACTGCTGCTTCCTGCTGTCTACTAACATGTTGCTATGCTACATGTTAGCATTGCTGCTTCCTGCTGTCGACTAACATGTTGCTATGCTACATGTTAGCACTGCTGCTTCCTGCTGTCTACTAACATGTTGCTATGCTACATGTTAGCATTGCTGCTTCCTGCTGTCTACTAACATGTTGCTATGCTACATGTTAGCATTGCTGCTTCCTGCTGTCTACTAACATGTTGCTATGCTACATGTTAGCATTGCTGCTTCCTGCTGTCTACTAACATGTTGCTATGCTACATGTTAGCACTGCTGCTTCCTGCTGTCTACTAACATGTTGCTATGCTACATGTTAGCACTGCTGCTTCCTGCTGTCTACTAACATGTTGCTATGCTACATGTTAGCATTGCTGCTTCCTGCTGTCTACTAACATGTTGCTATGCTACATGTTAGCATTGCTGCTTCCTGCTGTCTACTAACATGTTGCTATGCTACATGTTAGCATTGCTGCTTCCTGCTGTCTACTAACATGTTGCTATGCTACATGTTAGCATTGCTGCTTCCTGCTGTCTACTAACATGTTGCTATGCTACATGTTAGCATTGCTGCTTCCTGCTGTCTACTAACATGTTGCTATGCTACATGTTAGCATTGCTGCTTCCTGCTGTCTACTAACATGTTGCTATGCTACATGTTAGCATTGCTGCTTCCTGCTGTCTACTAACATGTTGTTATGCTACATGTTAGCACTGCTGCTTCCTGCTGTCTACTAACATGTTGCTATGCTACATGTTAGCATTGCTGCTTCCTGCTGTCGACTAACATGTTGCTATGCTACATGTTAGCACTGCTGCTTCCTGCTGTCTACTAACATGTTGCTATGCTACATGTTAGCATTGCTGCTTCCTGCTGTCTACCAACATGTTGCTATGCTACATGTTAGCATTGCTGCTTCCTGCTGTCTACTAACATGTTGCTATGCTACATGTTAGCATTGCTGCTTCCTGCTGTCTACTAACATGTTGCTATGCTACATGTTAGCATTGCTGCTTCCTGCTGTCTACTAACATGTTGCTATGCTACATGTTAGCACTGCTGCTTCCTGCTGTCTACTAACATGTTGCTATGCTACATGTTAGCACTGCTGCTTCCTGCTGTCTACTAACATGTTGCTATGCTACATGTTAGCATTGCTGCTTCCTGCTGTCTACTAACATGTTGCTATGCTACATGTTAGCATTGCTGCTTCCTGCTGTCTACTAACATGTTGCTATGCTACATGTTAGCATTGCTGCTTCCTGCTGTCTACTAACATGTTGCTATGCTACATGTTAGCATTGCTGCTTCCTGCTGTCTACTAACATGTTGCTATGCTACATGTTAGCATTGCTGCTTCCTGCTGTCTACTAACATGTTGCTATGCTACATGTTAGCATTGCTGCTTCCTGCTGTCTACTAACATGTTGCTATGCTACATGTTAGCATTGCTGCTTCCTGCTGTCTACTAACATGTTGTTATGCTACATGTTAGCACTGCTGCTTCCTGCTGTCTACTAACATGTTGCTATGCTACATGTTAGCATTGCTGCTTCCTGCTGTCTACTAACATGTTGCTATGCTACATGTTAGCACTGCTGCTTCCTGCTGTCTACTAACATGTTGCTATGCTACATGTTAGCATTGCTGCTTCCTGCTGTCTACTAACATGTTGCTATGCTACATGTTAGCATTGCTGCTTCCTGCTGTCTACTAACATGTTGCTATGCTACATGTTAGCATTGCTGCTTCCTGCTGTCTACTAACATGTTGTTATGCTACATGTTAGCACTGCTGCTTCCTGCTGTCTACTAACATGTTGCTATGCTACATGTTAGCATTGCTGCTTCCTGCTGTCTCCTGGACTGCAGGATCTCATGCTGCCTGCTGTTCAGAGACCGTCGTTAGGAAAAGGTTAAATGTTGATGTATGGGCTCGGCTGCATTCTGGCTTCTCTGTTTCCTTGGTGTTAGTTGGATCATTTAGGCCCAAACTGATTCAGTCTCAGCTGGGATTCAGCGGCTTGCTCGCCTCCATCGGTTACGCCTCCAACTCACATCTCTCCTCAAGCACTTTATTTTCATTCTGAGGAAAGATACAAGAAGGAGCGGTGAGGCCTGGTGATGCTCAGCTGCACACTCAGTGGAGGTTAATGGAAGGGAGGAGAGTCTGAGCTGCAGCTGCAGCTGATTGGCTCTCCAGCTTCTCCGCAGCACAACCTGTCACTGTTAATCAGGAAGAATCTCTTAACAGGCAGCAGGGGCTATCGGAGAGGTGAGCCCATTGCTATTCAGGACGAAACAGATGATAAATCATTTGTACATAATTAGTGCTCAGCAAGGTTACAACTGACACGTATTTTCATCTTAATTAGGAGGGAAATTTGTTCCATTAATTTAATTTGGTGTGCATGAGCAGCTCTGCACCTAACTGAGTTAATCTTACACCTGTCATGGTGGGAGTGGAGCCGGGCCATGGACTGCAGCAGGAAACTCCCTCCACACACACACACACACCTCCGAGGAAAGCTCCTTCAACAACTACCTATGTATGCAGAGAAAAGCCGGTTAGGAGAGTCAACAAGGTGGACCAGCAGTCTGATCAGGAACCGTAGCAGCTGCAGGAGGGCCCGCTGGCGACGAATTCTTCCTCATCTTAGAATAAACATTTGACTGGCTTTCATAAAGGGGTGGCATGGAGGAAAAGCAGCTGTGATTTACAGCCACGGCAGCTTCATACGTCTGAGGATCCATCCCAGGACTGGCTCTGCTCAGCCGTATGAAGCTGCAGTAAGAAGAGGTTCGCTGGAGAGGAAGGTGGAGGATGACTGATTTAGTAACTGTAAGGTTTGTAATGGAATCCTCCGCTGCCTCCTGGGCACTCCGGCTGACAGCCATTACCTGAACTGATGCATAGTCCATTACTGCAGCCCGCGCCTTAATAGAGTGTCTATCAGGTGAAATACAGAGACGTCAGGTGCCAAAGTGTGCACTCTCACCCATGTGTGAAGGTTTAACCCAACTCTAATGGCTTTTCTTTCAGACACTGCTGCATGAACCTGCAAATGTATTGAACATCGGCCAGGAGAGCAGCTGCTAAACGCCCACGGCTTCCAGCAGAACCATGTTCACATGACGCAAATCCACCCGTCCACGTCACGCCCGTGGTCCGTCCAGAGGGTCCGTCCTGCTGCTCAGCTCCAACAGCACCCACCTGACTTCACATGTTGATCATGTGGAGATGAATTTTAGAAATAAAAACTGATCAATTTATGATTTAAACTGTTCTGATTCAAAATTAAAGTTTTTGTTCTGATTAAAAAATAAACTTTCCTGAAAATCAGTTTTCTTCCAAATACAACATCACATCTGGAAGTTAATGGAACAAAGAGCCAGAATCAGCTGAAGACGGAGATATTTTTACAGATTAGGTTTTATTACAAGTCTCACATCAGTCCATACAGGAGCAGGTCACATGACCTGCAGGACGTCCATCTCTCATAACCTTCAGCCTGGAAGAGACGGACATGGAAGCATCTGGCGGTCCACTGGCGTCACAGAGGATCTGCACAAACAACAGCCTCACGTTATTTCATGTCCGATCAGATATAAAGTCACATGATGTCGTTCATGAGGTCATGTCGGTGGGGTCATGTCGGTGGCGTCATGTCGGTGGCGTCACGTCGGTGGCGTCACGTCGGTGGGGTCACGTCGGGTGGCGTCATGTCGGGTGGCGTCATGTCGGTGGGGTCATGTCGGTGGGGTCACGTCGGTGGCGTCACGTCGGTGGCGTCACGTCGGTGGCGTCATGTCCGTGAGGTCATGTCCGTGAGGTCATGTCCGTGGCGTCATGTCGGTGGCGTCATGTCGGTGGCGTCACGTCGGTGGCGTCACGTCGGTGGCGTCATGTCGGTGGAGTCACGTCGGTGGCGTCATGTCGGTGGCGTCACGTCGGTGGCGTCATGTCGGTGGCGTCACGTCGGTGGCGTCACGTCGGTGGCGTCACGTCGGTGGCGTCATGTCGGTGGCGTCATGTCCGTGGCGTCACGTCGGTGGCGTCACGTCGGTGGGGTCATGTCGGTGGGGTCATGTCGGTGGCGTCATGTCCGTGGCGTCACGTCGGTGGCGTCACGTCGGTGGCGTCACGTCGGTGGCGTCACGTCGGTGGCGTCATGTCGGTGGCGTCATGTCGGTGGCGTCACGTGGGTGGCGTCATGTCCGTGAGGTCATGTCCGTGGCGTCATGTCGGTGAGGTCATGTCGGTGAGGTCATGTCGGTGGCGTCATGTCGGTGGCGTCATGTCGGTGGCGTCATGTCGGGAAGGTCATGTCGGTGGCGTCATGTCGGGAAGGTCATGTCCGTGGCGTCACGTCGGTGGCGTCATGTCCGTGGCGTCACGTCGGTGGCGTCATGTCCGTGGCGTCACGTCCGTGGCGTCATGTCCGTGGCGTCATGTCCGTGGCGTCATGTCGGGAAGGTCATGTCGGTGGCGTCATGTCGGTGGCGTCACGTCGGTGGCGTCACGTCGGTGGCGTCATGTCGGTGGCGTCATGTCGGGAAGGTCATGTCGGTGGCGTCATGTCGGGAAGGTCATGTCCGTGGCGTCACGTCGGTGGCGTCATGTCCGTGGCGTCACGTCGGTGGCGTCATGTCCGTGGCGTCACGTCCGTGGCGTCATGTCCGTGGCGTCATGTCCGTGGCGTCATGTCGGGAAGGTCATGTCGGTGGCGTCATGTCGGTGGCGTCACGTCGGTGGCGTCACGTCGGTGGCGTCATGTCGGTGGCGTCACGTCGGTGGCGTCACGTCGGTGGCGTCACGTCGGTGGCGTCACGTCGGTGGCGTCATGTCGGTAAGGTCATGTCGGTGGGGTCATGTCCGTGGCGTCATGTCGGGAAGGTCATGTCCGTGGCGTCATGTCGGGAAGGTCATGTCGGTGGCGTCATGTAGGTGGCGTCATGTCTGTGGCGTCATGTCGGGAAGGTCATGTCGGTGGCGTCATGTCGGGAAGGTCATGTCCGTGGCGTCACGTCGGTGGCGTCATGTCGGTGAGGTCATGTCGGTGAGGTCATGTCGGTGGCGTCATGTCCGTGGCGTCATGTCGGGAAGGTCATGTCCGTGGCGTCATGTCGGGAAGGTCATGTCGGTGGCGTCATGTAGGTGGCGTCATGTCTGTGGCGTCATGTCGGTGGCGTCATGTCGGGAAGGTCATGTCGGTGGCGTCATGTCGGGAAGGTCATGTCGGTGGCGTCATGTCGGTGGCGTCATGTCGGTAAGGTCATGTCCGTGGTGTCATGTCGGTGAGGTCATGTCCGTGGCGTCATGTCGGTGGGGTCATGTCGGTGGCGTCATGTCGGTGGCGTCATGTCGGTGGCGTCATGTCCGTGAGGTCATGTCGGTGGCGTCACGTCGGTGGCGTCATGTCCGTGAGGTCATGTCGGTGGCGTCACGTCCGTGGCGTCATGTCCGTGGCGTCATGTCCGTGGCGTCATGTCGGGAAGGTCATGTCGGTGGCGTCATGTCGGGAAGGTCATGTCGGTGGCGTCATGTAGGTGGCGTCATGTCTGTGGCGTCATGTCGGTGGCGTCATGTCGGTGGCGTCATGTCGGTGGCGTCATGTCCGTGAGGTCATGTCCGTGAGGTCATGTCCGTGGCGTCATGTCGGTGAGGTCATGTCGGTGAGGTCATGTCGGTGGCGTCATGTCGGTGGCGTCATGTCGGGAAGGTCATGTCGGTGGCGTCATGTCGGGAAGGTCATGTCGGTGGCGTCATGTCGGGAAGGTCATGTCGGTGGCGTCATGTCCGTGAGGTCATGTCGGTGGCGTCACGTCGGTGGCGTCATGTCCGTGGCGTCATGTCCGTGAGGTCATGTCGGTGGCGTCACGTCCGTGGCGTCACGTCCGTGGCGTCATGTCCGTGGCGTCATGTCCGTGGCGTCATGTCCGTGGCGTCATGTCTGTGGCGTCATGTCTGTGGCGTCATGTCGGTGGCGTCATGTCGGTGGGGTCATGTCGGTGGGGTCATGTCGGGTAGCGTCATGTCGGTGGCGTCACGTCCGTGGCGTCACGTCCGTGGCGTCACGTCCGTGGCGTCACGTCCGTGGCGTCACGTCCGTGGCGTCATGTCGGGAAGGTCATGTCCGTGGCGTCATGTCGGGAAGGTCATGTCGGTGGCGTCATGTAGGTGGCGTCATGTCTGTGGCGTCATGTCGGTGGCGTCATGTCGGTGGCGTCATGTCGGTGGCGTCATGTCCGTGAGGTCATGTCCGTGAGGTCATGTCCGTGGCGTCATGTCGGTGAGGTCATGTCGGTGAGGTCATGTCGGTGGCGTCATGTCGGTGGCGTCATGTCGGGAAGGTCATGTCGGTGGCGTCATGTCGGGAAGGTCATGTCCGTGGCGTCACGTCGGTGGCGTCATGTCCGTGGCGTCACGTCCGTGGCGTCATGTCCGTGGCGTCACGTCCGTGGCGTCATGTCCGTGGCGTCATGTCCGTGGCGTCATGTCGGGAAGGTCATGTCGGTGGCGTCATGTCGGTGGCGTCACGTCGGTGGCGTCACGTCGGTGGCGTCCTGTCGGTGGCGTCATGTCGGTGGCGTCACGTCGGTGGCGTCACGTCGGTGGCGTCACGTCGGTGGCGTCATGTCGGTAAGGTCATGTCGGTGGGGTCATGTCGGTGGCGTCATGTCCGTGGCGTCACGTCGGTGGCGTCATGTCGGTGAGGTCATGTCGGTGAGGTCATGTCGGTGGCGTCATGTCCGTGGCGTCATGTCGGGAAGGTCATGTCCGTGGCGTCATGTCGGGAAGGTCATGTCGGTGGCGTCATGTAGGTGGCGTCATGTCTGTGGCGTCATGTCGGTGGCGTCATGTCGGGAAGGTCATGTCGGTGGCGTCATGTCGGTGGCGTCATGTCGGTAAGGTCATGTCCGTGGTGTCATGTCGGTGAGGTCATGTCCGTGGCGTCATGTCGGTGGGGTCATGTCGGTGGCGTCATGTCGGTGGCGTCATGTCGGTGGCGTCATGTCCGTGAGGTCATGTCGGTGGCGTCACGTCGGTGGCGTCATGTCCGTGGCGTCATGTCCGTGAGGTCATGTCGGTGGCGTCACGTCCGTGGCGTCATGTCCGTGGCGTCATGTCCGTGGCGTCATGTCGGGAAGGTCATGTCGGTGGCGTCATGTCGGGGAGGTCATGTCGGTGGCGTCATGTCGGTGAGGTCATGTCGGGAAGGTCATGTCGGTGGCGTCATGTCCGTGGCGTCATGTCCGTGGCGTCATGTCGGGAAGGTCATGTCGGTGGCGTCATGTCGGTGAGGTCATGTCCGTGGCGTCATGTCGGTGGCGTCATGTCGGTGAGGTCATGTCCGTGGCGTCATGTCTGTGGCGTCATGTCTGTGGCGTCATGTCTGTGGCGTCATGTCGGTGAGGTCATGTCGGTGGCGTCATGTCGGTGGGGTCATGTCGGTGGGGTCATGTCGGGTAGCGTCATGTCGGTGGCGTCACGTCCGTGGCGTAACGTCCGTGGCGTAACGTCCGTGGCGTCACGTCCGTGGCGTCATGTCGGGAAGGTCATGTCCGTGGCGTCATGTCGGGAAGGTCATGTCGGTGGCGTCATGTAGGTGGCGTCATGTCTGTGGCGTCATGTCGGTGGCGTCATGTCGGGAAGGTCATGTCGGTGGCGTCATGTCGGTGGCGTCATGTCGGTAAGGTCATGTCCGTGGCGTCATGTCTGTGGGGTCATGTCGGTGGCGTCACGTCGGTGGCGTCACGTCGGTGGCGTCACGTCAGTGGCGTCATGTCCGTGGCGTCACATCCGTGGCGTCACGTCGGTGGCGTCAGGTCGGTGGGGTCATGTCGGTGGGGTCATGTCGGTGGCGTCATGTCGGTGAGGTCATGTCGGTGGCGTCATGTCGGTGGCGTCACGTCGGTGGCGTCATGTCCGTGGCGTCATGTCCGTGGCGTCATGTCGGGAAGGTCATGTCGGTGGCGTCATGTCGGGAAGGTCATGTCGGTGGCGTCATGTCGGTGGCGTCATGTAGGTGGCGTCATGTCGGGAAGGTCATGTCGGTGGCGTCACGTCGGTGGCGTCATGTCGGTGAGGTCATGTCCGTGGCGTCATGTCCGTGGCGTCATGTCGGGAAGGTCATGTCGGTGGCGTCATGTCGGTGAGGTCATGTCCGTGGCGTCATGTCCGTGGCGTCATGTCGGTGGCGTCATGTCGTTGGCGTCATGTCGGTGAGGTCATGTCCGTGGCGTCATGTCGGTGAGGTCATGTCTGTGGCGTCATGTCGGGGAGGTCATGTCGGTGGCGTCATGTCGGTGGCGTCATGTCGGTGGGGCCATGTCGGTGGGGTCATGTCGGTGGGGTCATGTCCGTGGCGTCATGTCGGGAAGGTCATGTCCGTGGCGTCATGTCGGTGGCGTCATGTCGGGAAGGTCATGTCCGTGGCGTCACGTCGGTGGCGTCATGTCGGTGAGGTCATGTCGGTGGCGTCATGTCCGTGGCGTCATGTCGGGAAGGTCATGTCCGTGGCGTCATGTCGGGAAGGTCATGTCGGTGGCGTCATGTAGGTGGCGTCATGTCTGTGGCGTCATGTCGGTGGCGTCATGTCGGGAAGGTCATGTCGGTGGCGTCATGTCGGTAAGGTCATGTCCGTGGCGTCATGTCCGTGGCGTCATGTCTGTGGGGTCATGTCGGTGGCGTCATGTCGGTGGCGTCATGTCCGTGGCGTCATGTCGGGAAGGTCATGTCCGTGGCGTCATGTCGGGAAGGTCATGTCGGTGGCGTCATGTAGGTGGCGTCATGTCTGTGGCGTCATGTCGGTGGCGTCATGTCGGGAAGGTCATGTCGGTGGCGTCATGTCGGTGGCGTCATGTCGGTAAGGTCATGTCCGTGGAGTCATGTCCGTGGCGTCATGTCGGTGGCGTCATGTCGGTGGCGTCATGTCGGTGGCGTCATGTCCGTGAGGTCACGTCGGTGGCGTCACGTCGGTGGCGTCACGTCGGTGGCGTCATGTCCGTGGCGTCACGTCCGTGGCGTCACGTCGGTGGCGTCATGTCCGTGGCGTCATGTCCGTGGCGTCATGTCGGTGGCGTCATGTCGGTGAGGTCATGTCGGTGGCGTCACGTCGGTGGCGTCATGTCTGTGGCGTCATGTCGGTGGCGTCATGTCGGGAAGGTCATGTCGGTGGCGTCATGTCGGGAAGGTCATGTCGGTGGCGTCATGTAGGTGGCGTCATGTCTGTGGCGTCATGTCGGTGGCGTCATGTCGGGAAGGTCATGTCGGTGGCGTCATGTCGGTGAGGTCACGTCGGTGGCGTCACGTCGGTGGCGTCACGTCGGTGGCGTCACGTCGGTGGCGTCACGTCAGTGGCGTCACATCCGTGGCGTCACGTCGGTGGCGTCATGTCCGTGGCGTCATGTCCGTGGCGTCATGTCGGTGGCGTCATGTCGGTGAGGTCATGTCGGTGGCGTCATGTCGGTGGCGTCACGTCGGTGGCGTCATGTCCGTGGCGTCATGTCGGGAAGGTCATGTCGGTGGCGTCATGTCGGGAAGGTCATGTCGGTGGCGTCATGTCGGTGGCGTCATGTAGGTGGCGTCATGTCGGGAAGGTCATGTCGGTGGCGTCATGTCGGGAAGGTCATGTCGGTGGCGTCACGTCGGTGGCGTCATGTAGGTGGCGTCATGTCGGTGGCGTCATGTCTGTGGCGTCATGTCGGTGGCGTCATGTCGGGAAGGTCATGTCGGGAAGGTCATGTCGGTGGCGTCATGTCGGTGGCGTCATGTCGGTGGCGTCATGTCCGTGGCGTCATGTCCGTGGCGTCATGTCGGGAAGGTCATGTCGGTGGCGTCATGTCGGTGAGGTCATGTCCGTGGCGTCATGTCCGTGGCGTCATGTCCGTGGCGTCATGTCGGTGGCGTCATGTCGGTGGCGTCATGTCGGTGAGGTCATGTCCGTGGCGTCATGTCCGTGGCGTCATGTCTGTGGCGTCATGTCTGTGGCGTCATGTCGGGGAGGTCATGTCGGTGGGGCCATGTCGGTGGGGTCATGTCGGTGGGGTCATGTCGGGTGGCGTCATGTCGGGTAGCGTCATGTCGGTGGCGTCATGTCGGTGGCGTCATGTCGGGGAGGTCATGTCGGTGAGGTCATGTCGGTGGGGTCATGTCGGTGAGGTCATGTCGGTGGCGTCATGTCGGTGGGGTCATGTCGGTGGCGTCATGTCGGTGGCGTCATGTCGGTGGGGTCATGTCGGGGAGGTCATGTCGGTGGGGTCATGTCGGTGGCGTCATGTCGGTGGCGTCATGTCGGTGGCGTCATGTCGGTGAGGTCATGTCGGGTGGCGTCATGTCGGTGGGGTCATGTCGGTGGGGTCATGTCGGTGGGGTCATGTCGGTGGCGTCATGTCGGTGGCGTCATGTCGGGGAGGTCATGTCGGTGGGGTCATGTCGGTGGGGTCATGTCGGGAAGGTCATGTCCGTGGCGTCATGTCGGGAAGGTCATGTCGGTGGCGTCATGTCTGTGGCGTCATGTCGGTGGCGTCATGTCGGGAAGGTCATGTCGGTGGCGTCATGTCGGTAAGGTCATGTCCGTGGCGTCATGTCCGTGGCGTCATGTCCGGGGCGTCATGTCTGTGGGGTCATGTCGGTGGCGTCATGTCGGTGGCGTCATGTCCGTGGCGTCATGTCGGGAAGGTCATGTCGGTGGCGTCATGTAGGTGGCGTCATGTCTGTGGCGTCATGTCGGTGGCGTCATGTCGGGAAGGTCATGTCGGTGGCGTCATGTCGGGAAGGTCATGTCGGTGGCGTCATGTCGGTGGCGTCATGTCGGTAAGGTCATGTCCGTGGCGTCATGTCGGTGGCGTCATGTCGGTGGCGTCATGTCGGTGAGGTCACGTCGGTGGCGTCACGTCGGTGGCGTCACGTCGGTGGCGTCACGTCGGTGGCGTCATGTCGGTGGGGTCATGTCGGTGGCGTCATGTCGGTGAGGTCATGTCGGTGGCGTCATGTCCGTGGCGTCACGTCGGTGGCGTCATGTCCGTGGCGTCATGTCCGTGGCGTCATGTCGGTGAGGTCATGTCCGTGGCGTCATGTCCGTGGCGTCATGTCGGGGAGGTCATGTCGGTGAGGTCATGTCGGTGGCGTCATGTCGGTGGGGCCATGTCGGTGGGGTCATGTCGGTGGCGTCATGTCGGGTGGCGTCATGTCGGGTAGCGTCATGTCGGTGGCGTCATGTCGGTGGCGTCATGTCGGGGAGGTCATGTCGGTGAGGTCATGTTGGTGGGGTCATGTCGGTGAGGTCATGTCGGTGGCGTCATGTCGGTGGGGTCATGTCGGTGGCGTCATGTCGGGGAGGTCATGTCGGGGAGGTCATGTCGGGGAGGTCATGTCGGTGGGGTCATGTCGGTGGCGTCATGTCGGTGAGGTCATGTCGGTGGGGTCATGTCGGTGGGGTCATGTCGGTGGGGTCATGTCGGGGAGGTCATGTCGGTGGCGTCATGTCGGGTGGCGTCATGTCGGTGAGGTCATGTCAGTGGGGTCATGTCGGTGGGGTCATGTCGGTGGGGTCATGTCGGTGGGGTCATGTCGGTGGCGTCATGTCGGTGAGGTCATGTCGGTGGGGTCATGTCGGTGGGGTCATGTCGGGTGGCGTCATGTCGGTGAGGTCATGTCGGTGGGGTCATGTCGGTGGGGTCATGTCGGGTGGCGTCATGTCGGTGAGGTCATGTCAGTGGGGTCATGTCGGTGGCGTCATGTCGGCGAGGTCATGTCGGCGAGGTCATGTCGGTGAGGTCATGTCGGTGGCGTCATGTCGGTGAGGTCATGTCGGTGGGGTCATGTCGGTGGCGTCATGTCGGTGGGGTCAAGTCGGTGGCGTCATGTCGGTGGGGTCATGTCGGTGGGGTCATGTCGGTGGGGTCATGTCGGGTGGGGTCATGTCGGTGGGGTCATGTCGGTGGCGTCATGTCGGTGGCGTCATGTCGGTGAGGTCATGTCGGCGGCGTCATGTCGGTGAGGTCATGTCGGTGGGGTCATGTCGGTGGCATCATGTCGGTGGGGTCATGTCGGGTGGGGTCATGTCGGGTGGGGTCATGTCGGGTGGGGTCATGTCGGTGGGGTCATGTCGGTTGGGTCAGACTTCACCATGCCTGCGGGTCTGAAGCGGGTCGGCTCTACAGCTTTCTTCTGGACTCCGGCCGGCTGCCTTTTTCCACGCTGCGCTGCAGATCCTCCTCGGCCATGGGCTGGATGACGGCGCCGAGCTGGGTCAGCACCCTGGGCTTGGTGACCTTCTTCACGGTCCGCTCCGTGTTCCAGGTCCGGCCCAGCGGAGACCGGATGCAGCTCTGGAACTGAACCTGGTTCTGGAAGGGGAAGGGCAGCGAGTTCACCTGGTGGAGGCTGAGGGAGCTGTTCCTCTGCTCCGAGATGATGACGCTGGGCAGGTGGCGGTCCGACCTGGGTGGAGGTGCCGCCGTGCTCAACCGGAACCGCCGCCGCTTGGCCTTAGACGGCTGAATGTTCACACCCCCCCACTCCCCCCAGCCGGGCAACGTCAGGTCCACCGTCTTCGGCTGCCCTGAGTTCTCTTGCTTCCTTTTATCCTTGAGGAAGTCGGAGATGACATCGTCGCCGGCAAAAGCCTCTCTGATGAGTCGTCTCTGGTCCACGGTGTCCTCCAAGTCCTCAGGGTCCGCCACGGTGGGACAGAGGGGGGGGCGGATCGCTCTGGTCTCTCTGGTGAGAACTTCCTTCAGTTCGATCCCTTTCCTCTTCCTCTTCCTGCTTCTGAGAGGCAGCTGTCCTTCAGGGGGGGGGCGCTCTGCGGCAGGTGGGCGCTCTGCGGCGGGGGGCGGGACCAGGTCGTCCTGGGGGAGGAGCTCCAGGTCTTCCATGGTCTGGATCCTCATCAGACCTTCTTCCAGCTGAGCGGACGCTGCTTCTCCTGCTGCTTCCGTCTCCTTCTGGCTGCTCGCTGTTTCCTGGAAACGCTTAGTGAACTCTGAAAGCTCCTCCTCCACCTCCTCCTCCTGCTCCTCCTCCTCCACCAACGCTCCAGCTGCTGTGCGGGCCTCCTGACGTAGTTTCCTTTTGTTGTCAAACTCTCTGAGAAGCGCCGCCTCCTCCTCTCTTTCCTCCTCCTCCTCCTCCTCCTCCTCCTCCTCTCCTCCGGTCGGACCAGTCTCCTTGTCCTCCTCCTCAACTCCTCCACCCGTCTCCTTCTCCGTGGGCTCTTCAGAGAGTGTTCCTCTCATCCAGGGGTTTGGAACCGGTCCTTTCTCTGCATCGTTCACAAACTCTGGAAGCTTCTCCGTGTCGGCTGCTCCTTCCTTCTCCTCCTCCTGCTGCTGCTGCTCCTGCTCCTCCTGGTCCAGGGAGGTGGCCACCTTCTGGGTCAGGTCTTTGTTGACCTCCAGCTGCTGCTGCATGGCTCTGCGGGCCTCCTCGTCGTATTTAGCCATGATGGCCTTGGACTTGGCCCACTTCCCGCTGTTCTGGTGCTTCAGGGACATCCTCTCCTGCATGCGGGCCAGCTCCATCTGGTTCAGCTCCTCCAAGGCGGCGGCCGGGTCCGACTTCACCATCTCATCGAACCGCTTCAGGAAGTCCTTCCTCTTGGACTTGTTCTGGACTTTGTGGTACTTCTTGCTCTTGATCTTCCTCTCTCTGCGAGCTTTGGCCTCGTAGTACGACTGCAGGGCCCGGGCCTTCTGGAGCTCGGCCCGGCGGACCTTGGCGTCCTCCAGGTTCATGGCCCTCAGAGAGGCCTCCTCTCCGGGGGTCAGGACGGGGTCGTTGATGGGCTGCTTGTTGGCAGACAGCACAGCGAAGACCTCCTGTTCCAGCGGAGTCTGGGCCTTCCAGCCCATCGCCACCTGCTCCACGGGTCTGGGTCCGGACGGCTCCTGGTTCAGAGGGAAGACTAGCTGCTGGGCCCGGCGGTTCTGGGTGATGGTGCTGGCCCAGCGACCCACCGCTGTGGCGGCCTTCTGGAAGGCCAGGTCCCTCTGGATCCTGTCGGAGTCCTGCCTGCTCAGCGGACACTCCGCGGTCCTCCTGCTCCGCTGCAGTTCCCGCAGCTGCTTCCTGTTCTGGGCCGTCACACCAGGCTCTCTCTGGATGGTTCTGATCAGGTCGGACAGCTCCATCCGACCGGACCCCCCCTCCGCGCCCACCGCGAACTCCGACATGCCCCCCGCCGCCTCGGAGCGCTCCGCCAGCGGCTTCTTCCTCCGCCGTCCCAGCGCGCTGATGGCTTCCAGGAGCCGGCTTCTCCGTCGGTCATCCTGGCCGTCCTCTTCATCATCCTGTCCCTCCTCTTCATCATCTTCATCATCCTGTCTGTCCTCTTCATCATCCTGTCTGTTCTCTTCATCATCCTGTCTGTTCTCTTCATCATCCTGGCCGTCCTCTTCATCATCCTGTCTGTCCTCTTCATCATCCTGTCTGTTCTCTTCATCATCCTGTCCCTCCTCTTCATCATCCTGGCCGTCCTCTTCATCAGTCCAACCCCCAGCCTTCTCCTCTTCCTCCCCGAACCCTCCGCGGGGGTCCTGGTTCTGTTTCGGACTGGGTTTCTGTTCCGAACTCTTCTTCTTACCAGTCCCGGCCATGTTGGCGTAAACACTGCGGCTCGCTACACGTGTACCGTAAAGTGCACTGCTGACGCAAAATGCAACCGTAACTTGACCTCAACTGTTGTTAAAAATAAAAAAATTTAAAAAAAAAAGAAATAAAAACACTTTCCTCCCTCCCTCCCATCTCTACAGTGTGTTCAGACCGTCTATGGTTCAGACCAAACGTGTTATGAGCGTCAAAAACACTCAAAACACTGAACGCTCGACGCTCCTCACGAAATTGTTGTCCGACGCCCAAAACGCTTCTGCCGCGTTTGCCGCTTCTGCCGCGTTTACCGCTTGTCTAGAGCGAGCGGCAAAGCGCGGCGGAAAAGAAAGGAGTCCCTTTTTTCGTCCATTTACCACATTTCCTCTGAAAAAAGAAAGAAAGAAAGAAAGAAAGAACACATTTCCTCTGTAAATATCCAGTCGAACACTTTCGAACAATTTGGTTGTATCCGAAGAACAACGATTTTCCCCGTGGAACACCCTTACAAGACTTAAATATTATTAACATTTCATAAAGTTAATAATTAATTAAATTAAATTAACAATTAATAATTTTTATATTAGTCTTTTTTTTTCACTTTTTCCCCAAAGAAATGTGTTCTTTTCCAAACAGAATCAGCCAGCAGGAGACATTACGTTTTATTTGTCCAAAGCTGGCCAGGAACAAGAAAGAAAAGAATTCAAACATATTTCATAAAGGTTTATGTATTTACTTATCAGAGTAAAATTAAAACTGGTGGGTTGAAGGGTTCCTGCTGTATGAATAAACTTAATTCTACGTCGAAGTTTGCATTTTAAAATTTTTTTTTATTATTTTTATTTAGTCATTATTATTGTTTTACTTACCATCTGTGGTTTATATAATTTTATGAGCCTGTTTTTATTTTGTTTTATTTATTTCAATCGAATTTCTGTCAGCAGAGCGAGCACCCCTCTGCTGACAGAAATTGCACGTGCACACTCAGAAAAAGTCTGCGGTGTCTTCACTGCTTTTACATGTTCATTTATTTGTTTTACTAACTTTATCAATTAAGTATAGGGCAGTACAAAAGAAAATGTCCTTAATATAAAACTTTTCTTTATTATATTTAATCTGGATAAAGAACAAAAAGCATATTATACATTTAAAGAAACAAACTAATAAATAAAACCAGGAGGTGAAATAAAATAAAGAGACACGGATTGAATATGGGAGAACACAGGAGACATTACAGCTGCATTTTAGGAATAAATGTTTTTGGGGGGTTTTGCTTTTGGAAATGGTCCAAAGTTAGGATTTTAATTCTTTGATCAAAACAAGAAAATGTGGCTTCTCATGAAGGAATTTACATGTATGAATGTAGGATTTTGGTAATAATGATAAGATTTATAATGCAGCATTTTTAGTAATCAACTTTGTGAAAAACAAAAAGTCCGGCGAGAACATTTAAGGGTGAAGTCGTTGCCGTGGTGAAACATGGACAGTTCTTTCCATAAGTTTCCATCATAAACTGTGTTGTTATAAAGGAAAAAAAAAGAAAAGGGGAAAAAAAGAAGTATATCTGATGTTGATAAATCCCAACAAGTTATTCAGGGGCTTATTACCAAAACAACTAACAAAACTAAGTCTAAAGGCCTCTTTTTATTTTACTCATTCTTCTTGTTAATTAGTCATGACTCTGTCTATTTCTAATCTTTCCTTTGTTACACTTAAATGCTCGGGGTTTAAGAGATTCTATAAAACGGAAAGCTACGTTTTTGTACTTCAAAAATAAACAAAAGTACATGGGTGTCTCATTCAAGAAACTCACAGCAACGATATGGATGAAAAATTTTGATCTAATCAATGAGGGGATAAAATCATTTTTGGCCATGGATCAAATAGGTCAGCAGGTGTCGCCATACTCCTGAATAACTTTCCGGTACAATTTTTGCCATGAAGATGGACCCTTTAGGTCATTGGATGATTTGCATTTTTGAAATGAGTGACAGATTTCTTATCCTAGGGAATATATACGGTTACAACATCCCGAGCCAGAACAGGAAACTTCTAACAGATCGAACTAATATCGTAAAAGACCTATCCAAAATTTATGGGAACAATGATATTTTAATTGGCGGTGATTTTAATGCTGTAATGGATGATTGGCTTGACAGATGCCCCACAAGATTTCAAGGACACCATTATAACAAAACTTTGGTAGAATTTTGTAACTCACTTAAACTAAGAGATGTTTGGCGCTCGGTAAACCCAGATACTCAAATGTTTATGTGGTTTAAACCAGATGATTCAATTAAATCCAGATTAGACTATTGGCTTATGTCCGATTTTGAACCCAACTATGAAATAAAATTATTAATCTCAGCTGCACCACTTACAGATCACTGTCTGGTCAAAATTAACATTTCACTGCACCAAAGAAGGAATACTAGAAATTAAACTCAAACCTTCTTAGACACGATCCTTATTGTCTTGACATAAAAGTAACTATCAATGACATAAATAATGACTCATCACTCACGAGTTATAGAGCCAGATGGGAATACTTAAAATATAAAATTCGTCAAATCTCAATCTCATTCAGCAAAGCCTTAAGTAGAGACTGCAAACAAAAGAAATGCATATTATTAAAAAAAATCAGCACTATTTGCAATAAAGGTTTGTTAAATGAGGATGATAAACAAAAACTGACTACTCTGCATTCTTTGATGGATAATAATCACGTTAATAAAGCCAAAGGAGCGTACATCCGTTCTCGAGCAAAATGGATGGGAGAAGGAGAAAAGAGCACGGCATATTTCTGTCATCTAGAAAAAAGAAGGCAGGAACGGAACGCAATGAATGCATTAATGGTTAACAGCCAAGAATGCACTGACCCTGCGATCTCAAAGGTTATTTTCCAATTTTTTAGCGAGTTATATACCTTCTCTGACACACATGTGAATGCTGAAACGTGTTTTGAATCAATCAAGGAACAGATCCCTAAGATCAATGATTGTTTTAAAGGTACATGTGATGCTGAAATTAAAATGGAAGAAGTGGAGAAAGCCCTGAAATGCTTAAAATGAGATAAATCCCCTGGCTCAGACAGTATGACGAGTAACTTTTATATTTCTGGGATAACTTAGAATATCTCTTACTAAATATGCTAAAACAGATATGTAATACATTTACTTTACCAACTACAATGAAGCAGGGGGTCGTCACCCTCATACCCAAACTGGGGAAAAATCCAAAGATAATTGACAACCTCCGACCCATAACCCTTCTTAACAATGATTACTCATTGTTGACTCATATCTTTGCAAACAGACTTAAAATTGGGATTGAGGATATTGTCTCAGAGACACAATCAGGCTTCATCCAAGGTCAATCAGTACATAATAATATAAGACTAATAATTGATTTGCTCAGTTATAATTACCTAATTGATGACAAGAGCTTCATTCTTTTCTTAGATTTCTTCAAAGCTTTTGATTTAATTGAACACAGGTTTATATTCCGTAAACTAGAGCTAAGAGGATTTGGTGAACAGTTTGTTAATGTAATTAGATTAATCTATAAGGATACAAACAGGACAGTTCTTCTACCATGTGGTACGTCCCCAAGATTTCCAATTCAGAAAGGCATTAGGGTCCCCCTTATTATTTATTATTGCAGCCAAGATGCTATCTATTCTTATCAAAAAATCTGATTTGGAAAAACTAACACTATTCAATAAACAACTGACAATAAGTCAACTTGCTGATGATACAGTCATATTTATGAGAAACAGCAACCAACTCCCAAAAATCCATGAAACAATAGATTTCTTCTCAAAAGCGTCTGGCTTAAAATTGAACCTCAATAAATGGGAAATTTTACCTGTTCATGATTTTCATCTTAATATCTGGAGAAACATGGAAAAAAGTAAAGCTTTTCTCAACTCTTGGTCTCAGAGAGACCGAATTCTCATTGGCTGGACATTACTAACCAAGACTGAAGTCCTTTCCCGCTTCATCTACCCAGCTCAGTCATTATCAATTCCCAAGGAAGCAGTTAAAGCGATAAATCCAGCCAGTTTTAACTTTATTTGGAAAGGTAAAACACATTATATAAAAATATATGACATCATATCTACATGACATCATATCTACATGACATCATATCTACATGACATCAGATCTACATGACATCATATCTACATGACATCAGATCTACATGACATCAGATCTACATGACATCATATCTACATGACATCAGATCTACATGACATCAGATCTACATGATGTCTATGGGAACAAACATTCACATCATATATACATATCTACATTTTTTTCCAACTTTGTTTCTTGTATTGACATTTTACAAAGAAAAAACATAAATTAAAAGAAAAATCAGAGACACTGAACCACCGAACCAGCCAGAGGGGAGAGGTAATGCCGTCTGTCCATTCAGTTTCAACAGTCAGTGTCTTTGTGAGTCAAAATATGTGCAGTTCTTTCAGTGCTTGAAGGATCCTTATTGCTTTTTGGTTTTTTACATTTTGTAATGAGTTGATATATAATTTCAGTTCTGCAAGAAAGACATTAAAGTAAGGTTTGTAACCATTCCATTTGCATTTGTGAACGTGGTATTTTCCAATTATTATTAGCAGTTGAATAATGTCGAGCATATCTTTTGATAATTCATTCAATGTTACGTACAGTACAGCATCAAAAACATTTAACTGAATATTGATTCGCATCTTAAAACACATATATTGTTCCGTCTCTGACCAGAATGGTTTGGTATGAACACAGTGAAAAAAAGATTAATAATAGTTTCCTTGTTCAAGTGGCAGAAAACACAAGTTTCATCAATATCTTTTTTGACTCGTTTTTTAAGTATTTCTTTTACAGGGTAAATTTGAAGCAAACTCTTATAGGATACCTCTTTCATCTTATTATTGATACAGTAATTATGAATTATTTTGTTAGCTTTCCTCCAATTAATCTCACCCATCATAGAATAGCAGGAGAATTTTGCAGCAGGTGGAAATGAACAGGTTATTCCTTGTCTTATTACACTGTTTGCTTGTAATTTCAAAACCCCTGATAAATATTGTTTCTGTGTCACATGTCCTTGTGAGTATTTTTCAGAATCTGAATAGAAGCTGCAGAAACTACGGCGTATTCTTTAGGGTTTATGGTAATAAGTGAGGAGAAGACCGTTTTTATCCATGAGTTGACTTCCTAACAGAATGCTCTTGTCATACCATGAATGATTTATAAAGTGATTTGTTTGTTTGTTCCTCTCTGGTGACGTTTACGTAACGCTGCGTCCGGTCACGTGAGCGATCAGCTGCTCCTCGGTCCAACATGGCGGCGGCCTCGTCTGTCTTCCACAGAGTCAGAAGCGGTTCTAAAATCGTAGCCCAGTACGACCAGGATGGAAATCTGATCCAGGTACGGGTTTACAGTCCGACCAGAGTCCGTGTGGTGGGACGGTGTGAAAGTTCCGGACTGACCGGGGCGCGAGCCCTCCGTAGGGGGGGGTAGCTGTCATATGACCGCGGAACCGCAGTGTAATTTAGAGCCAATGTGAACAGAACTGTAACGGGTTCGGTGTCTGGTTCCAGGTGGAAACCAGAGAGGATGAAGAACAGAACCTGAAACTGGCTGAAATCCTGGAGCTGCTGCTGGCAGCGGGGTACTTCCGGTCCCGCATCAAGGGGCTGTCCCCGTTTGACAAGGTACACACACACACCAGTACACACACACACACACACACACCGGTACACACCTACACACACACACCTGCGCACACACACACACACACACCAGTACACACACCGGTACACACCTACAAACACCTACACACACACACACACACACCAGTACACACACCGGTACACACCTACAAACACCTACACACACACACACACACCGGTACACACACCGGTACACACCTACAAACATCTACACACACACACACACACCTGCGCACACACACACACACACACACACACACACACACACCAGTACACACACCGGTACACACCTACACACACACACACACACCAGTACACACACCGGTACACACCTACAAACACCTACACACACACACACACACACACCAGTACACACACCGGTACACACCTACAAACACCTACACACACACACACACACACCAGTACACACCTACAAACACCTACACACACACACACACACCGGTACACACACTAACAGAACAAATATTCTGGTCATCATTCTATGAAATATGGAGAATATTGTGGGGTGGGGAAGGAAAAATAAAGAAAAGAAAACACAACCTGTAGGACGACCTGGAACACCTGCATCCAGCTGGACTCCAGCTCCTTCCTATGACGTCCTCTCCTGTTTCCTACGTGTTGTTCTCACTCTCATGTAAGCTGCTTGGGATAAAAACGTCTGCTGAATGACTGTAGAATAGAATAAAATAGAATAGAATAGAACATGCATCACAACTCCCCACTTACAATAAACCATAATAATGCACATATTATAATAATTGAAGTTCTTATGAACTAAGTATAAAACACTGTAAATGAGTGAAAAAGCATCCCATAAATGGTACCGAATGTTCTGACCGTGTGTCCTGACATCACATGTATGTTATATGTTATGGCAGCTAGCATAGACTCACGTCTAGCATTAAAACATTCAGGACTGTTGACCAAGTTCCCAGACCAACATGTGACCTTGTCCTGCTGCAAACACGAACCAGTTTCATTACATGTAGAGTAACGTCACTCAGAGAGACCTGCAGGCCTTCCTCCTCTTCTTCTGTCCTCTTTCTGAACTGGAAACCTGATGGTTTCACTGGTCTGTTGTCCACGATACACACCTGACCCGACTTTACGACACCACCTCTCCGTCTGTCAGTCAAGGTTGACGTCATGTGATGTGAGCAACGATGATGCAGGCAGATCCATGGGGGGTTTTACATTTTCACACAAATATAAAACATGTTAGTAGGACTGGGCGATATATCGAGTATACTGGAGATATCGTTGCTAGTCCTCTGTGCGATATAGAAAATGCCTATATTCGTCATATTGGAGTATCCTGTTGTCACGCAGGTGTTTTTAGCTGTGGGCGGGGGTTTCCTCCCTCCTCCTCCACTCTGCACCGCTTTGCACAGAGAGTTAAAACAAGCGCACCTCGTTACGTACATAACGTGAGCTACGTGCTACGTCATGAGAGGCAGCGTGGAGACACTTTCTCACTAAATCTGGCGACTTCTTGTGAAAAGCGACAAATCTAGCAGCTTTTACAGGAGTTATTGGAGACTTTCCTGGTGTTTTGGCGACTGACTTTAAAGCGCATATTGTAAAGTTATTGTCAGAAGGAGAGTCTCTCCCCGTCCTAAAGCACTCAGTCGCTCCGGCTGCAGCTGCAGCCAGTCAGAGGAGCAGAGAGGACACCTGCACGACTCCACCTACAGTCACAATGAACAGCCAAATCCACCACTGATCCCGCTCTGGATTACAGAGTGGGACGTAAATTACAACGTTTTTCACGTCACGCAAAAATAATTATTCTATTTGATTACATTCACAGCCTCTGTCACTTACTCACCTCATCCACTGTGTGTGACACAAGCATATTTATCTGGCTCCTCATGTCTCTAGAAAGTACAGAAAGCAGTGGGAATCAAACCCTGAATTAAAAACTGTCTGAAGCCGTTTATTGGAGACGATACGAGGACATTCTGCCTGGATTATAAGACTGATTTCTACGCTAAACTCTGCGATTAAAAAATACACGACAACTCAAAAACGTATCCATAAAGCAAAGCCTTATAATAGTTCATCATTTGAAAAGTCCCCCCTAGAGCACCTATTTTCATACGTTGCATTTATTACATCATGCAAAGGCACTTTATTTTGTTTTAAAATGACATGTTTCTGCCGCTGCTTTAACTGTTCAATAAATACGGTTTTGATCAGTTTGCTTCGTTACAATTTCATCCTTTTGGCATGAATGTTTAAAATCAGCATATCTTAATGCAGTATGAACAGTTATGTTTTAGTGGAGACACAAAATCATCTTACTGATGTGATTGTCTGCACCAAAGCATTCATTCAAGGTAAATATCGAGATACACTACTCACAAAAAGTTAGGGATATTTGGCTTTCAGGTGAAATTTATGGAAAATGCAATATGTTCATGCTACAGTGATATAATATCATAAAAGTAAGACATTTAAGTAGAAGGATGCACTACTGATTTCCTCATCTCAAAAAAAGGTAACAACAATGGTAGTTACACCACAACAAAAAATGTGAACGTCTCAATATCTGGTCATGTGCCCTTGAGCATCAATTACAGCTTGACAACGACGTCTCATGCTGTTCACAAGGCAACTTATTGCCTGCTGAGGCATGGCATCCCACTCTTCTTGAAGGGCAGCCCTCAGGTCATTGAGGTTCTGGGGTGCAGGGTCTCGAGCCTCTACACGACGGCTCAGCTGATCCCACAGGTTTTCAATGGGATTCAGGTCTGGAGAGAGTGCAGGCCGTTCCATTTGAGGTACACCAGTCTCCAACAGCCGTTCCCTGATGATGCGGCCTCGATGAGCAGGAGCATTGTCGTCCATGAAGATGAAATTAGGCCTGTGCTGTTCATGTAGGGGCACAATCACTGGATTAATGATGTTATTCAGGTAGTATGGGCTTGTCACTGTACCATTCACAAAGTGTAGGGCAGTTCTGTACCAAGTGGACACCCCTGCCCACACTGTAACACCGCCACCACCAAAAGCTGGCCTGGTGACAACAGTGGCTGATGCATAGCGCTCTCCCTGACGTCTCCAACATCGTTGCCGGCCATCATTTCTGCTCAGTGTGAATCGACTTTCATCAGAGAACAGCACTGAGGCCCACTGGTTCCTCGTCCAGCGTAAATGCTCCCTGGCCCATGCAAGACGATGATGCCTGTGCCTGGTGGTGTGGTCAGGTACCCGTGCAGGTCGTCTAGCACGCAGACCACGCTGATGGAAACGGTTTGGAATGGTCTGACGTGACACTTGGGTGCCTCTCACCTCTCTTAAACGTGCCTGGAGTTGAGTGGCATTCATCATCCGGTTTCTCAGGGCAGTGTTCACAATGTAGCGGTCATCAGCACGGGATGTGGCCAAAGGACGTCCACTTCTAGGCCTTTCTGTGACTCTTCCAGTCTCTCCATATCTCTGTTGCAACCTGCTGATGACACTCTGTGACACTCCAAGCTCAGTGGCCACTTCTGTCTGAGAACGTCCTGTTTGAAGCATGGCAATGGCAAGGGACTGTTGTTCCATTGTTAGGTGTCGTCTTGGTCTCATGATGTCAAAATGTGAACAGCATGATGAGGACAACTGTTTAAACACCAGCTCTAATTGAACCAGGACATTTATTGGTCAATTCAAGGATCACACACCTGCCGTGATTTTTGCCGTTAAGCTCCTTGTTAGAGAACAGCAACTTGTGCAAAATTTATTGAAACATTTAACAGTTGGACATGTGCATTTAAAAGCTTAGAGAAGATCACATTAAGTTCACCTGTACAGGTTTGAAGGCATTTTAGGCTTGTTGGGAAATTTCACCCAAAAGCTGAATATCCCTAACTTTTTGTGAGTAGTGTGTGTATCGTATATTGTGACATGGCATAAAAATATCGGGATATTACTAAATATCGCCCAGCCCTACATGTTAGTTTTATAATGGAATATCATTTGTAAGTTTACAGCAGTGTGTGTGTGTGGGATAATAAGAGGTCAGTCTGTCTACCTCGCTTTTCCTCTGAGAGAGACAAACCAGCTCACAACCTCTGCAGCTGATCCCCCTCCCATCTCCCCCTCCCCAACCCGACCCAGTCAGCTGGCACCGGTTCTGGTTGCGTGGGCTGGAAGGACATGTGTTGAGCTGGTTTATGATCTGGGCTGCTGGGTCCGCTGACCTGCAGGAGTCCCACTCTGTGGAGGTGCATCTCATGGCCGCTGCTTCCTCCTCTGCAGGTGGTTGGTGGGATGACCTGGTGCATCACAACCTGCAACTTTGACATCGACGTCGACCTTCTCTTCCAGGAGAACTCCACCATAGGACAGAAAATGTGAGTAGTGGCAGGTTGAGGGTGTGTCTCACTGAAGGTAAGCTGCATCTGTCCATCCAAAAGAAAATCCCTCATTGGTATCAGACCGGACGTCCTTTAGCTCTGGTCCCAGCAGCGTTCCCAGGCGGTTCCACTGGTCCCAGCGGCGTTCCCAGGCGGTTCCACTGGTCCCAGCGGCGTTCCCAGGCGGTTCCACTGGTCCCAGCGGCGTTCCCAGGCGGTTCCACTGGTCCCAGCGGCGTTCCCAGGCGGTTCCACTGGTCCCAGCGGCGTTCCCAGGCGGTTCCACTGGTCCCAGCGGCGTTCCCTGTCGGTTCCACTGGTCCCAGCGGCGTTCCCTGTCGGTTCCACTGGTCCCAGCGGCGTTCCCAGGCGGTTCCACTGGTCCCAGCGGCGTTCCCAGGCGGTTCCACTGGTCCCAGCGGCGTTCCCAGGCGGTTCCACTGGTCCCAGCGGCGTTCCCTGTCGGTTCCACTGGTCCCAGCGGCGTTCCCTGTCGGTTCCACTGGTCCCAGCGGCGTTCCCAGGCGGTTCCACTGGTCCCAGCGGCGTTCCCAGGCGGTTCCACTGGTCCCAGCGGCGTTCCCAGGCGGTTCCACTGGTCCCAGCGGCGTTCCCAGGCGGTTCCACTGGTCCCAGCGGCGTTCCCTGTCGGTTCCACTGGTCCCAGCGGCGTTCCCAGGCGGTTCCACTGGTCCCAGCGGCGTTCCCAGGCGGTTCCACTGGTCCCAGCGGCGTTTTCTGATGATTAAATGTGATTGTGAACAAAAAAGAGCTTAAAGTGGAACTATTCTGTTCATTTCAGGCTAATTTATTTTTATTTCTGAGACCAGAAGGGCTGGGATTGATGGAGTTATTGTCACAAATGATTTTATTTACTTCAGACCGACCCTCTCCGTAGGCTGTCAGATCAGCCTGCGGGCAAAACGAGTGGATTGAGACTCTTCCGCATTAAGCCCCGCCTCCCGCCGCTGCACTACATCGGGAGCGCGCACCGCACCTGCTTTCACCGTCATTGTAACGTCTCATAAACAGAAGGATTAGGCTCATATGAACTCAATAAAAAAACAAACTACAATGTCAACACATAGCATCCAGCCCTACATGTTGGAACCTGAATCAGAGCCTGGAAACGAAGTGGAAAACAGCAACCCACAGCAACGAATGCAGCAGGATGTCTCTCTTTGGTAAACTCACCAGCCATCGTTGGAAATAACTTTATCCCACGTTTTCCACCCGCCTGATGTATTTGTACATGCCCTTGTTAACCAGTAGAAGGTAACCAATCACCCAACCTTATCCCCCGGGACGTCACAAGGATTTCCACGTAGAAAAAACTCTCTAAAACCACGTGTTTTTTGTCGCCATGGAAACCGAACGGAGAAAATGCTGGAGTTCAAACTCTAACATGCGTTTAGGTGATAAAAAACAGTGTTGTTCACATGTCTGATGAGGATTCAACACTGTAACACTGTAGAAAGCTCAGAAAACTCCACATACCAGACAAGGAACTCTTTAGAGAAAATGTTTGTGTTCGTTTGAAGCATCAAATAGAGAAACTGCTGAAAATAAAGGTCCAGTTTCAGCTGAGGCTGAGCTGCTTCTGGCAGATTTCCCTCCTGGGTTTAAACCTTTTCCAGGATAATAAGGATCCACTTGGACCGCCCGTCCTCGAGGACAGGACCGCCCGTCCGCTGGGCTTTTCATGAGGACGGACTGGAGGCTGAATATGCAGACAGACATGATAAACGTTGTTCAGCCGGAGCTGAGAAATATAAACGTTTCTCTGTGAAGCACATTTCCAGAGTTCTTCCCATGAAACAGAAAACAGCACAGAGAACATGAAGCCCAAAGCTTTTAGCTGATGAGTGCAGATCTCAGGCTGAGACGACACAGAATGTGAGAAGAGTCAGTAGCCGCGCTGCACAAGGCGTTCTCCAGCACATCCTCAACACTCTCCACAGGGTTCAGGCCTGGCTCCATGTAGTCTCCTGTTCCCTAAACATGCCGGGGATGTCGACGGGCCATCAGGGAAGTTGCATGCAGGAATGATCCCTTCCAAGGATCTTACTTATTAGCATAAAAAGAAATCCTGATGGGGTCTTTAGTTTCTTCTGGACAGGTAGAGTCATTTTAATTAAGGATCAGCTGATATGATCCAGATATCTGCAGTCAGAACATGATGGATGGAAACCAGTAAGCTGCAGATGGAAGATTTCCACTGAGCAGAAATTCCTCCCTGATCATGATGATGATGATGATGATGATGATGTAAAATGCTGTCTTCCTGCAGAGCCCTGACGGAGAAAATCGTCTCTGTCCTACCGAAGATGAAATGTCCTCACCGCCTGGAACCCCACCAGATCCAAGGACTGGATTTTATCCACATTTTCCCAGTTATCCAGGTGGGAAAGAACCCAGTTCTTATAAAAACACAAGGTGGTCTCTGCTGTCAGTTTCCTTCACCATTAAAACCAGCAGTGGGTCCAACTCATCCCAGTTCCACATGCAGAACTACCTGGTCTGCAGCCCGCCTGACCAGTAACACCACAGCATGATAACCTGGAAAGAAGGAAAACTCCCAGTTGGAGGAGGGATATCAGAGATGAGTCTCCTTCCTGCCTTAAAGATTAATATGTTTAAATATGAAATATGAAACTGCACCTGGACACGTAGAGAATTACTTTTATTACAGTTATTTTTATTAGTTACTTTTATTACAGTAACTTTTATTACAGTATTAGTTACTTACAGTAACTTTTATTACAGTAACTTTTGGTTACTTTTGACAGTTTTATTAAATTTACTTTTATTACAGTAACTTTTATTACAGTATTAGTTACTTTTATTACAGTAACTTTTGGTTACTTTTATGAAAGTTTTATTAAATTTACTTTTATTACAGTAACTTTTATTACAGTATTAGTTACTTTTATTACAGTAACTTTTGGTTACTTTTATGAAAGTTTTATTAAATTTACTTTTATTACAGTAACTTTTATTGGTTACTTTTATTACAGTAACTTTTATTGGTTACCTTTATTACAGTTTTATTAAATTTACTTTTATTACATTTACTTTCATTAGTTACTTTTATTACAGTAACTTTTATTACAGTTACTTTTATTACAGTAACTTTTATTGGTTACTTTTATTACAGTAACTTTTATTTATTTTTGTTACAGTTACTTTTATTACATTTACTTTTATTACGGTAACTTTTATTAGTTACTTTTATTAGTTATTTTTATTACAGTAACGTTTATTAGTTATTTTTATTACTTACTTTTATTACAGTTACTTTTATTAAATTTACTTTTATTACAGTAACTTTTATTAGAGTTACTTTATTACAGTTACTTTTATTACAGTAACTTTTAGTTATTTTTATTAGTTACTTTTATTACATTTACTTTTATTACAGTTACTTTTATTACAGTAACTTTTATTAGTTACTTTTATTACAGTAACTTTTATTACAGTATTAGTTACTTTTATTACAGTAACTTTTATTAGTTACTTTCATTAGTTACTTTTATTACAGTAACTTTTATTACAGTATGTTACTTTTATTACAGTTACTTTTATTACAGTAACTTTTATTACAGTAACTTTTATTACAGTAACTTTTAGTTATTTTTATTAGTTACTTTTATTACATTTACTTTTATTACAGTTACTTTTATTACAGTAACTTTTATTAGTTACTTTTATTACAGTAACTTTTATTACAGTAACTTTTATTACAGTATTAGTTACTTTTATTACAGTAACTTTTATTAGTTACTTTTATTACAGTAACTTTTATTACAGTAACTTTTATTACAGTATTAGTTACTTTTATTACAGTTACTTTTATTACAGTAACTTTTATTGGTTACTTTTATTACAGTAACTTTTATTTATTTTTGTTACAGTTACTTTTATTACATTTACTTTTATTACGGTAACTTTTATTAGTTACTTTTATTAGTTATTTTTATTACAGTAACGTTTATTAGTTATTTTTATTACTTACTTTTATTACAGTTACTTTTATTAAATTTACTTTTATTACAGTAACTTTTATTAGAGTTACTTTATTACAGTTACTTTTATTACAGTAACTTTTAGTTATTTTTATTAGTTACTTTTATTACATTTACTTTTATTACAGTTACTTTTATTACAGTAACTTTTATTAGTTACTTTTATTACAGTAACTTTTATTACAGTATTAGTTACTTTTATTACAGTAACTTTTATTAGTTACTTTCATTAGTTACTTTTATTACAGTAACTTTTATTACAGTATGTTACTTTTATTACAGTTACTTTTATTACAGTAACTTTTATTACAGTAACTTTTATTACAGTAACTTTTAGTTATTTTTATTAGTTACTTTTATTACATTTACTTTTATTAGTTACTTTTATTACAGTAACTTTTATTAGTTACTTTTATTACAGTAACTTTTATTACAGTAACTTTTATTACAGTATTAGTTACTTTTATTACAGTAACTTTTATTAGTTACTTTTATTACAGTAACTTTTATTACAGTAACTTTTATTACAGTATTAGTTACTTTTATTACAGTTACTTTTATTACAGTAACTTTTATTACAGTAACTTTTATTACAGTATTAGTTACTTTTATTACATTTACTTTTATTACAGTAACTTTTATTAGTTACTTTCATTAGTTACTTTTATTACAGTAACTTTTATTACAGTATTAGTTACTTTTATTACAGTTACTTTTATTACAGTAACTTTTATTGGTTACTTTTATTACAGTAACTTTTATTACAGTATTAGTTACTTACAGTAACTTTTATTACAGTAACTTTTGGTTACTTTTATGACAGTTTTATTAAATTTACTTTTATTACAGTAACTTTTATTACAGTATTAGTTACTTTTATTACAGTAACTTTTATTAGTTACTTTTATTACAGTAACTTTTATTACAGTATTAGTTACTTACAGTAACTTTTATTACAGTAACTTTTGGTTACTTTTATGACAGTTTTATTAAATTTACTTTTATTACAGTGACTTTTATTACAGTATTAGTTACTTTTATTACAGTAACTTTTGGTTACTTTTATGACAGTTTTATTAAATTTACTTTTATTACAGTAACTTTTATTACAGTATTAGCAGTAATTAGTGGTAATGGATCCCAGCTGACAGCAGCTGCTCCAGAGGTCTGATGGTCCGAGCGTGTGTGTATCTTCTGCTCTCTCATATATGTGTGTGTGTGTGTGTGTGTGTGTGTGTGTGTGTGTGTTCGCTCCTTTCAGTGGCTGGTGAAGCGAGCCATAGAGACCAGGGAGGAGATGGGAGACTATGTCAGGTCTTACTCTGTCTCCCAGTTCCAGAAGACCCACAGTCTTCCTGAGGTAACCGCATCCATCACCTACACACACCATGTTGTCTTCTGTTGGGTGTGTGGGACCAGTCTGAGGAGGACCAGTCTGAGGAGGACCAGTCTGAGGAGGACCAGTCTGAGGAGGACCAGTCTGAGAAGGACCAGAAGACCAGTCTGAGGAGGACCAGTCTGAGGAGGACCAGTCTGGGGAGGACCAGTCTGAGGAGGACCAGTCTGTGGAGGACCAGTCTGAGGAGGACCAGTCTGAGAAGGACCAGAAGACCAGTCTGAGGAGGACCAGTCTGTGGAGGACCAGTCTGAGGAGGACCAGTCTGAGAAGGACCAGAAGACCAGTCTGAGGAGGACCAGTCTGAGGAGGACCAGTCTGAGGAGGACCAGTCTGTGGAGGACCAGTCTGTGGAGGACCAGTCTGGGGAGGACCAGTCTGAGGAGGACCAGTCTGAGGAGGACCAGTCTGTGGAGGACCAGTCTGTGGAGGACCAGTCTGAGGAGGACCAGAAGACCGGTCTGAGGAGGACCAGTCTGAGGAGGACCAGTCTGAGAAGGACCAGAAGACCGGTCTGAGGAGGACCAGTCTGAGGAGGACCAGAAGACCAGTCTGAGGAGGACCAGTCTGAGAAGGACCAGAAGACCAGTCTGAGGAGGACCAGTCTGTGGAAGACCAGTCTGAGGAGGACCAGAAGACCGGTCTGTGGAGGACCAGTCTGTGGAGGACCAGTCTGAGGAGGACCAGAAGACCGGTCTGAGGAGGACCAGTCTGAGGAGGACCAGTCTGTAGAGGACCAGTCTGAGAAGGACCAGAAGACCGGTCTGAGGAGGACCAGTCTGAGGAGGACCAGTCTGAGGAGGACCAGTCTGTGGAGGACCAGTCTGTGGAGGACCAGAAGACCGGTCTGTGGAGGACCAGTCTGTGGAGGACCAGAAGACCGGTCTGAGGAGGACCAGTCTGAGGAGGACCAGTCTGAGAAGGACCAGAAGACCAGTCTGAGGAGGACCAGTCTGTGGAAGACCAGTCTGAGGAGGACCAGAAGACCGGTCTGTGGAGGACCAGTCTGAGGAGGACCAGTCTGTGGAGGACCAGTCTGTGGAGGACCAGTCTGTGGAGGACCAGTCTGAGGAGGACCAGTCTGAGGAGGACCAGTCTGAGAAGGACCAGAAGACCAGTCTGAGGAGGACCAGAAGACCAGTCTGAGAAGGACCAGAAGACCAGTCTGAGGAGGACCAGTCTGAGGAGGACCAGTCTGAGGAGGACCAGTCTGTGGAGGACCAGTCTGAGGAGGACCAGAAGACCGGTCTGTGGAGGACCAGTCTGTGGAGGACCAGAAGACCGGTCTGAGGAGGACCAGTCTGTAGAGGACCAGTCTGAGAAGGACCAGAAGACCGGTCTGAGGAGGACCAGTCTGAGGAGGACCAGTCTGAGAAGGACCAGAAGACCAGTCTGAGGAGGACCAGTCTGAGGAGGACCAGTCTGAGGAGGACCAGAAGACCGGTCTGTGGAGGACCAGTCTGAGGAGGACCAGTCTGTGGAGGACCAGTCTGTGGAGGACCAGTCTGAGGAGGACCAGTCTGAGGAGGACCAGTCTGTGGAAGACCAGTCTGAGGAGGACCAGAAGACCGGTCTGTGGAGGACCGGTCTGAGGAGGACCAGTCTGTGGAGGACCAGTCTGAGAAGGACCAGAAGACCAGTCTGAGGAGGACCAGTCTGAGGAGGACCAGAAGACCGGTCTGTGGAGGACCAGTCTGAGGAGGACCAGTCTGAGGAGGACCAGTCTGAGAAGGACCAGAAGACCAGTCTGAGGAGGACCAGAAGACCAGTCTGAGAAGGACCAGAAGACCAGTCTGAGGAGGACCAGTCTGAGGAGGACCAGTCTGTGGAGGACCAGTCTGAGGAGGACCAGAAGACCGGTCTGTGGAGGACCAGTCTGTGGAGGACCAGAAGACCGGTCTGAGGAGGACCAGTCTGAGGAGGACCAGTCTGAGAAGGACCAGAAGACCAGTCTGAGGAGGACCAGTCTGAGGAGGACCAGTCTGTGGAGGACCAGAAGACCGGTCTGAGGAGGACCAGTCTGAGAAGGACCAGAAGACCAGTCTGAGGAGGACCAGTCTGAGGAGGACCAGTCTGAGGAGGACCAGTCTGTGGAGGACCAGTCTGAGGAGGACCAGTCTGAGGAGGACCAGTCTGTGGAGGACCAGTCTGTGGAGGACCAGTCTGTAGAGGACCAGTCTGAGAAGGACCAGAAGACCGGTCTGAGGAGGACCAGTCTGAGAAGGACCAGAAGACCAGTCTGAGGAGGACCAGTCTGAGGAGGACCAGTCTGAGGAGGACCAGTCTGTGGAGGACCAGTCTGTGGAGGACCAGTCTGTAGAGGACCAGTCTGTGGAGGACCAGTCTGTAGAGGACCAGTCTGAGAAGGACCAGAAGACCGGTCTGAGGAGGACCAGTCTGAGGAGGACCAGTCTGTGGAAGACCAGTCTGAGGAGGACCAGAAGACCGGTCTGAGGAGGACCAGTCTGTGGAGGACCAGAAGACCGGTCTGAGGAGGACCAGTCTGTGGAGGACCAGAAGACCGGTCTGAGGAGGACCAGTCTGAGGAGGACCAGTCTGTGGAGGACCAGAAGACCGGTCTGTGGAGGACCGGTCTGTGGAGGACCAGTCTGTGGAGGACCAGTCTGTGGAGGACCAGAAGACCGGTCTGTGGAGGACCAGTCTGTGGAGGACCAGAAGACCGGTCTGTGGAGGACCGGTTTGTGGAGGACCAGTCTGTGGAGGACCAGTCTGTGGAGGACCAGAAGACCGGTCTGTGGAGGACCAGTCTGTGGAGGACCAGTCTGTGGAAGACCAGTCTGAGGAGGACCAGTCTGAGAAGGACCAGAAGACCAGTCTGAGGAGGACCAGTCTGAGGAGGACCAGTCTGTGGAAGACCAGTCTGAGAAGGACCAGAAGACCAGTCTGAGGAGGACCAGTCTGAGGAGGACCAGTCTGAGGAGGACCAGTCTGAGGAGGACCAGTCTGTGGAAGACCAGTCTGAGGAGGACCAGAAGACCGGTCTGAGGAGGACCAGTCTGTGGAGGACCAGAAGACCGGTCTGAGGAGGACCAGTCTGTGGAGGACCAGAAGACCGGTCTGAGGAGGACCAGTCTGAGGAGGACCAGTCTGTGGAGGACCAGAAGACCGGTCTGTGGAGGACCGGTCTGTGGAGGACCAGTCTGAGGAGGACCAGTCTGTGGAGGACCAGAAGACCGGTCTGAGGAGGACCAGTCTGTGGAGGACCAGAAGACCGGTCTGAGGAGGACCAGTCTGAGGAGGACCAGTCTGTGGAGGACCAGAAGACCGGTCTGTGGAGGACCGGTCTGTGGAGGACCAGTCTGTGGAGGACCAGTCTGTGGAGGACCAGAAGACCGGTCTGTGGAGGACCGGTCTGTGGAGGACCAGTCTGTGGAGGACCAGTCTGTGGAGGACCAGAAGACCGGTCTGTGGAGGACCGGTCTGTGGAGGACCAGTCTGTGGAGGACCAGTCTGTGGAGGACCAGTCTGTGGAAGACCAGTCTGAGGAGGACCAGTCTGAGAAGGACCAGAAGACCAGTCTGAGGAGGACCAGTCTGAGGAGGACCAGTCTGAGGAGGACCAGTCTGAGGAGGACCAGAAGACCGGTCTGAGGAGGACCAGTCTGTGGAGGACCAGAAGACCGGTCTGAGGAGGACCAGTCTGTGGAGGACCAGAAGACCGGTCTGTGGAGGACCGGTCTGTGGAGGACCAGTCTGTGGAGGACCAGTCTGTGGAGGACCAGAAGACCGGTCTGTGGAGGACCAGTCTGTGGAGGACCAGTCTGTGGAGGACCAGAAGACCGGTCTGTGGAGGACCAGTCTGTGGAGGACCAGTCTGTGGAAGACCAGTCTGAGGAGGACCAGTCTTTGGAGGTCTCAGACTTAGAGGACTTAGCAGGATGAGGACGAAGAGGGGCGAAGAGGGACGAAGGGGGGCGAAGGGGGACGAAGAGGGGCGAAGGGGGACGAAGGGGGGCGAAGAGGGACGAAGGGGGGCGAAGGGGGACGAAGAGGGGCGAAGGGGGACGAAGGGGGGCGAAGAGGGACGAAGGGGGGCGAAGGGGGACGAAGGGGGGCGAAGGGGGACGAAGAGGGGCGAAGAGGGACGAAGGGGGGCGAAGGGGGACGAAGAGGGGCGAAGGGGGACGAAGAGGGGCGAAGGGGGACGAAGGGGGGCGAAGGGGGACGAAGGGGGGCGAAGGGGGACGAAGAGGGGCGAAGGGGGACGAAGGGGGGCGAAGGGGGACAAAGAGGGACGAAGGGGGGCGAAGGGGGACGAAGAGGGACGAAGGGGGGCGAAGGGGGGCGAAGGGGGACGAAGGGGGGCGAAGGGGGACGAAGAGGGGCGAAGGGGGGCGAAGGGGGACGAAGAGGGGCGAAGGGGGACGAAGGGGGGCGAAGGGGGACGAAGAGGGACGAAGGGGGGCGAAGGGGGACGAAGAGGGACGAAGGGGGGCGAAGGGGGACGAAGGGGGGCGAAGGGGGACGAAGAGGGGCGAAGGGGGACGAAGAGGGGCGAAGGGGGACGAAGGGGGACGAAGGGGGGCGAAGGGGGGCGAAGAGGGACAAAGGGGGGCGAAGGGGGACAAAGGGGGGCGAAGGGGGGCGAAGGGGGACGAAGGGGGACGAAGGGGGGCGAAGGGGGACGAAGGGGGACGAAGAGGGATGAAGGGGGACGAAGAGGGGCGAAGGGGGGCGACGGGGGGCTAAACAGGTGTCTGGTTCTACCTAGCTGCTTTTGTCTCTGGTGTAGGATGAAGAGTTCCTCCAGAGGAAGGGCAACGCTGTGAAGGCAGTTCTGGATGTCCTGGTAAGCCATCGGGTCGGGGGGGGGGGGGGGCCTCGCAGGAGCAGCATGCAGATACGGTCTGGTCTTTTCCAGGAGGTGTATAAACCTCAGAGGAGGTACAGGAGGCAGAAGGAAGCAGGAGATCTGCTGGATGAGGAGTCCAGGGTCCACTCCACCCTGCTGGAGTACGGCAGGTAAGCTCTGCACCTGGTCAGACTGTCTGTGTGTGTGTGTGTGTGTGTGTGTGTGTGTGTGTGTGTGTGTGTGTGTGTGTGTGTGTGTGTGTGTGTGTGTGTGTGTGTAGTCCATCTGAGAGTGAATTCTCCATTTCTGTCACGACAACATTGAACTCATCCAGCTGGTAAACCAGCAGCCTTCCGTTCCTCATGGATCCCCTGCATGATGTCGTAGCGCCCGATGTCATCCGGTCAGGCTCTAACAGTCGCTGCTAGGATCTTCGGGACGCACAAACCCCTCCACCACGATAAGGTGACGGCGCAGGAATCTATAATGCATTCGCGCAATATGATGTAGGTTTATTTCTGATGTAATTAACATTTTGATTTTCAACAATAAACAGCATCCTACTGAGCAGTTCCACAATTCAGTCATGAAAATGAATTGAAATCATAATGTATTTAATACATCATCAACAGATTATATCAACTGAGTTTGTCTAAACACAAGCAGACACATCGTTAAAGCAGCAACATTAGTACCGTTCCTGATTATAGGAAACCTCTTGGTTCGCATTTGTAATTAATCTGTTAAAAACTCTACATTACATCAACATATTTCCAAACATGGACATGATATCAGGTGTGTGTGTGTGTGTGTTATGTTGATTTTGAAAGATGCAGACCAGAAACATCTAAAAAAAAGAAAAAAAGCTAAGCAAAATGGCTATAACAGGCTGTGCGCACGTAGGCACGCAGGGTGTCTGTCATGCAACCTATTATTACAAGGTAAAGCTAAACTTATTGTGAGAAAAAACCCAAAAATAACACAAAGGCCCACCTGGGAGGCTCTGTACAGGTACAATTTACATAATACTCTGGAACACAGTTTAAAAGATATATGATGCTGTCAGATGAGATGAAGATACGGTGGTCTCGGTCTGCTTATCTTTGAAAGAAAAAATTACAACAAAAAGTCAGGTTATACTTTGAGGAAGTTCTGCTCAGAGGTTCTTTTCTGTCTGTCTCAGACTTTTCCTGACTGTTCCTATCTGTATCTGACTGTTCCTATCTGTCTCTGACTGTTCCTATCTGTCTCTGACTGTTTCTATCTGTCTCTGACTGTTCCTATCTGTCTCTGACTGTTCCTATCTGTCTCTGACTGTTCCTATCTGTCTCTGACTGTTTCTATCTGTCTCTGACTGTTCCTATCTGTCTCTGACTGTTCCTATCTGTCTCTGACTGTTCCTATCTGTCTCTGACTGTTCCTATCTGTATCTGACTGTTCCTATCTGTATCTGACTGTTTCCATCTGTATCTGACTGTTTCCATCTGTATCTGACTGTTCCTATCTGTATCTGACTGTTTCCATCTGTCTCTGACTGTTCCTATCTGTATCTGACTGTTCCTATCTGTATCTGACTGTTTCTATCTGTATCTGACTGTTCCTATCTGTCTCTGACTGTTCCTATCTGTATCTGACTGTTCCTATCTGTCTCTGACTGTTCCTATCTGTATCTGACTGTTTCCATCTGTATCTGACTGTTCCTATCTGTATCTGACTGTTTCCATCTGTCTCTGACTGTTCCTATCTGTATCTGACTGTTTCTATCTGTCTGACTGTTCCTATCTGTATCTGACTGTTTCTATCTGTCTGACTGTTCCTATCTGTATCTGACTGTTTCTATCTGTATCTGACTGTTTCTATCTGTATCTGACTGTTCCTATCTGTCTCTGACTGTTTCTATCTGTCTGACTGTTCCTATCTGTCTCTGACTGTTTCTATCTGTATCTGACTGTTTCTATCTGTATCTGACTGTTCCTATCTGTATCTGACTGTTTCTATCTGTCTCTGACTGTTTCTATCTGTCTGACTGTTCCTATCTGTATCTGACTGTTCCTATCTGTATCTGACTGTTCCTATCTGTATCTGTTTCCATCTGTCTCTGACTGTTCCTATCTGTCTCTGACTGTTCCTATCTGTCTCTGACTGTTCCTATCTGTATCTGTTTCCATCTGTCTCTGACTGTTTCTATCTGTCTCTGACTGTTCCTATCTGTCTCTGACTGTTCCTATCGGTCTCTGACTGTTCCTATCTGTCTCTGACTGTTCCTATCTGACTCTGACTGTTCCTATCTGTCTCTGACTGTTCCTATCTGTCTCTGACTGTTCCTATCTGTCTCTGACTGTTCCTATCTGTCTCTGACTGTTCCTATCTGTCTCTGACTGTTTCCATCTGTCTCTGACTGTTTCCATCTGTATCTGACTGTTTCCATCTGTCTCTGACTGTTTCCATCTGTATCTGACTGTTCCTATCTGTCTCTGACTGTTTCTATCTGTATCTGACTGTTCCTATCTGTATCTGACTGTTCCTATCTGTATCTGACTGTTCCTATCTGTATCTGACTGTTCCTATCTGTATCTGACTGTTTCTATCTGTATCTGACTGTTCCTATCTGTATCTGACTGTTCCTATCTGTATCTGACTGTTTCTATCTGTCTCTGACTGTTTCTATCTGTCTCTGACTGTTCCTATCTGTATCTGACTGTTCCTATCTGTATCTGACTGTTTCCATCTGTATCTGACTGTTTCTATCTGTCTCTGACTGTTTCCATCTGTATCTGACTGTTTCTATCTGTATCTGACTGTTTCCATCTGTATCTGACTGTTCCTATCTGTCTCTGACTGTTTCCATCTGTCTCTGACTGTTCCTATCTGTATCTGACTGTTTCTATCTGTCTGACTGTTCCTATCTGTCTCTGACTGTTCCTATCTGTCTCTGACTGTTCCTATCTGTCTCTGACTGTTCCTATCTGTATCTGACTGTTCCTATCTGTATCTGACTGTTCCTATCTGTATCTGACTGTTTCTATCTGTATCTGACTGTTTCTATCTGTCTGACTGTTCCTATCTGTCTCTGACTGTTCCTATCTGTCTCTGACTGTTCCTATCTGTATCTGACTGTTCCTATCTGTATCTGACTGTTCCTATCTGTATCTGACTGTTCCTATCTGTCTCTGACTGTTCCTATCTGTATCTGACTGTTCCTATCTGTCTCTGACTGTTCCTATCTGTATCTGACTGTTCCTATCTGTATCTGACTGTTTCCATCTGTATCTGACTGTTCCTATCTGTATCTGACTGTTTCTATCTGTCTGACTGTTCCTATCTGTCTCTGACTGTTCCTATCTGTCTCTGACTGTTCCTATCTGTCTCTGACTGTTCCTATCTGTATCTGACTGTTCCTATCTGTATCTGACTGTTCCTATCTGTATCTGACTGTTCCTATCTGTCTCTGACTGTTCCTATCTGTATCTGACTGTTTCTATCTGTCTGACTGTTCCTATCTGTATCTGACTGTTTCTATCTGTATCTGACTGTTTCTATCTGTATCTGACTGTTCCTATCTGTCTCTGACTGTTTCTATCTGTCTGACTGTTCCTATCTGTCTCTGACTGTTCCTATCTGTCTCTGACTGTTCCTATCTGTCTCTGACTGTTTCTATCTGTATCTGACTGTTCCTATCTGTATCTGACTGTTCCTATCTGTCTCTGACTGTTTCTATCTGTATCTGACTGTTCCTATCTGTATCTGACTGTTCCTATCTGTCTCTGACTGTTTCTATCTGTATCTGACTGTTCCTATCTGTCTCTGACTGTTCCTATCTGTATCTGACTGTTCCTATCTGTCTCTGACTGTTTCTATCTGTATCTGACTGTTCCTATCTGTATCTGACTGTTCCTATCTGTCTCTGACTGTTTCCATCTGTATCTGACTGTTTCCATCTGTCTCTGACTGTTCCTATCTGTATCTGACTGTTCCTATCTGTCTCTGACTGTTCCTATCTGTATCTGACTGTTCCTATCTGTATCTGACTGTTTCCATCTGTCTCTGACTGTTCCTATCTGTATCTGACTGTTCCTATCTGTATCTGACTGTTTCCATCTGTATCTGACTGTTTCCATCTGTCTCTGACTGTTCCTATCTGTCTCTGACTGTTCCTATCTGTCTCTGACTGTTCCTATCTGTATCTGACTGTTCCTATCTGTATCTGACTGTTTCCAGCTGTCTCTGACTGTTCCTATCTGTATCTGACTGTTTCTATCTGTATCTGACTGTTCCTATCTGTATCTGACTGTTTCCATCTGTATCTGACTGTTCCTATCTGTATCTGACTGTTCCTATCTGTCTCTGACTGTTCCTATCTGTATCTGACTGTTTCCATCTGTATCTGACTGTTTCCATCTGTATCTGACTGTTTCCATCTGTATCTGACTGTTTCCATCTGTATCTGACTGTTCCTATCTGTATCTGACTGTTCCTATCTGTATCTGACTGTTCCTATCTGTATCTGACTGTTCCTATCTGTATCTGTTTCCATCTGTCTCTGACTGTTTCTATCTGTCTCTGACTGTTCCTATCTGTCTCTGACTGTTCCTATCTGTATCTGACTGTTCCTATCTGTATCTGTTTCCATCTGTCTCTGACTGTTCCTATCTGTCTCTGACTGTTCCTATCTGTCTCTGACTGTTCCTATCTGTCTCTGACTGTTCCTATCTGTCTCTGACTGTTCCTATCTGTCTCTGACTGTTCCTATCTGTCTCTGGCTGTTCCTATCTGTCTCTGACTGTTCCTATCTGTCTCTGACTGTTTCCATCTGTCTCTGACTGTTTCCATCTGTATCTGACTGTTTCCATCTGTCTCTGACTGTTTCCATCTGTATCTGACTGTTTCCATCTGTATCTGACTGTTCCTATCTGTATCTGACTGTTTCCATCTGTCTCTGACTGTTCCTATCTGTATCTGACTGTTTCTATCTGTCTGACTGTTCCTATCTGTATCTGACTGTTTCTATCTGTATCTGACTGTTTCTATCTGTATCTGACTGTTCCTATCTGTCTCTGACTGTTTCTATCTGTCTGACTGTTCCTATCTGTCTCTGACTGTTCCTATCTGTCTCTGACTGTTCCTATCTGTCTCTGACTGTTTCTATCTGTATCTGACTGTTCCTATCTGTATCTGACTGTTCCTATCTGTCTCTGACTGTTTCTATCTGTATCTGACTGTTCCTATCTGTATCTGACTGTTCCTATCTGTCTCTGACTGTTTCTATCTGTATCTGACTGTTCCTATCTGTCTCTGACTGTTTCCATCTGTATCTGACTGTTTCCATCTGTCTCTGACTGTTCCTATCTGTATCTGACTGTTCCTATCTGTCTCTGACTGTTCCTATCTGTATCTGACTGTTCCTATCTGTATCTGACTGTTTCCATCTGTCTCTGACTGTTCCTATCTGTATCTGACTGTTCCTATCTGTATCTGACTGTTTCCATCTGTATCTGACTGTTTCCATCTGTCTCTGACTGTTCCTATCTGTCTCTGACTGTTCCTATCTGTCTCTGACTGTTCCTATCTGTATCTGACTGTTTCCATCTGTCTCTGACTGTTCCTATCTGTATCTGACTGTTTCTATCTGTATCTGACTGTTCCTATCTGTATCTGACTGTTTCCATCTGTATCTGACTGTTCCTATCTGTATCTGACTGTTCCTATCTGTCTCTGACTGTTCCTATCTGTATCTGACTGTTTCCATCTGTATCTGACTGTTTCCATCTGTATCTGACTGTTCCTATCTGTATCTGACTGTTTCCATCTGTATCTGACTGTTCCTATCTGTATCTGACTGTTCCTATCTGTATCTGACTGTTCCTATCTGTATCTGACTGTTCCTATCTGTATCTGTTTCCATCTGTCTCTGACTGTTTCTATCTGTCTCTGACTGTTCCTATCTGTCTCTGACTGTTCCTATCTGTATCTGACTGTTCCTATCTGTATCTGTTTCCATCTGTCTCTGACTGTTTCTATCTGTCTCTGACTGTTCCTATCTGTCTCTGACTGTTCCTATCTGTCTCTGACTGTTCCTATCTGTATCTGACTGTTCCTATCTGTCTCTGACTGTTTCTATCTGTATCTGACTGTTCCTATCTGTATCTGACTGTTCCTATCTGTCTCTGACTGTTTCTATCTGTATCTGACTGTTCCTATCTGTCTCTGACTGTTTCCATCTGTATCTGACTGTTTCCATCTGTCTCTGACTGTTCCTATCTGTATCTGACTGTTCCTATCTGTCTCTGACTGTTCCTATCTGTATCTGACTGTTCCTATCTGTATCTGACTGTTTCCATCTGTCTCTGACTGTTCCTATCTGTATCTGACTGTTCCTATCTGTATCTGACTGTTTCCATCTGTATCTGACTGTTTCCATCTGTCTCTGACTGTTCCTATCTGTCTCTGACTGTTCCTATCTGTCTCTGACTGTTCCTATCTGTATCTGACTGTTTCCATCTGTCTCTGACTGTTCCTATCTGTATCTGACTGTTTCTATCTGTATCTGACTGTTCCTATCTGTATCTGACTGTTTCCATCTGTATCTGACTGTTCCTATCTGTCTCTGACTGTTCCTATCTGTCTCTGACTGTTCCTATCTGTATCTGACTGTTTCCATCTGTATCTGACTGTTTCCATCTGTATCTGACTGTTCCTATCTGTATCTGACTGTTTCCATCTGTATCTGACTGTTCCTATCTGTATCTGACTGTTCCTATCTGTATCTGACTGTTCCTATCTGTATCTGACTGTTCCTATCTGTATCTGTTTCCATCTGTCTCTGACTGTTTCTATCTGTCTCTGACTGTTCCTATCTGTCTCTGACTGTTCCTATCTGTATCTGACTGTTCCTATCTGTATCTGTTTCCATCTGTCTCTGACTGTTTCTATCTGTCTCTGACTGTTCCTATCTGTCTCTGACTGTTCCTATCTGTCTCTGACTGTTCCTATCTGTCTCTGACTGTTCCTATCTGTATCTGACTGTTCCTATCTGTCTCTGACTGTTCCTATCTGTCTCTGACTGTTTCCATCTGTCTCTGACTGTTTCCATCTGTATCTGACTGTTTCCATCTGTCTCTGACTGTTTCCATCTGTATCTGACTGTTTCTATCTGTATCTGACTGTTCCTATCTGTATCTGACTGTTCCTATCTGTATCTGACTGTTCCTATCTGTATCTGACTGTTCCTATCTGTATCTGACTGTTT
Organism: Telmatherina bonti; assembly: GCF_933228915.1. NCBI lineage: Eukaryota > Metazoa > Chordata > Actinopteri > Atheriniformes > Telmatherinidae > Telmatherina > Telmatherina bonti. The sequence goes on along the minus strand of NC_136613.1, from coordinate 36,993,347 downwards.
CCATCTGTATCTGACTGTTTCTATCTGTCTCTGACTGTTTCCATCTGTATCTGACTGTTTCTATCTGTATCTGACTGTTTCCATCTGTATCTGACTGTTCCTATCTGTCTCTGACTGTTTCCATCTGTATCTGACTGTTTCTATCTGTCTCTGACTGTTCCTATCTGTATCTGACTGTTCCTATCTGTCTCTGACTGTTCCTATCTGTCTCTGACTGTTCCTATCTGTCTCTGACTGTTTCCATCTGTATCTGACTGTTTCTATCTGTATCTGACTGTTCCTATCTGTCTCTGACTGTTCCTATCTGTCTCTGACTGTTCCTATCTGTCTCTGACTGTTCCTATCTGTATCTGACTGTTCCTATCTGTCTCTGACTGTTCCTATCTGTCTCTGACTGTTCCTATCTGTCTCTGACTGTTCCTATCTGTCTCTGGCTGTTCCTATCTGTATCTGACTGTTCCTATCTGTCTCTGACTGTTCCTATCTGTATCTGACTGTTCCTATCTGTCTCTGACTGTTCCTATCTGTCTCTGGCTGTTCCTATCTGTATCTGACTGTTCCTATCTGTCTCTGACTGTTCCTATCTGTCTCTGGCTGTTCCTATCTGTATCTGACTGTTCCTATCTGTCTCTGACTGTTCCTATCTGTCTCTGACTGTTCCTATCTGTCTCTGGCTGTTCCTATCTGTATCTGACTGTTCCTATCTGTCTCTGACTGTTCCTATCTGTCTCTGGCTGTTCCTATCTGTATCTGACTGTTCCTATCTGTATCTGACTGTTCCTATCTGTCTCTGACTGTTCCTATCTGTCTCTGACTGTTCCTATCTGTCTCTGACTGTTCCTATCTGTATCTGACTGTTCCTATCTGTCTCTGACTGTTCCTATCTGTATCTGACTGTTTCCATCTGTATCTGACTGTTTCCATCTGTATCTGACTGTTCCTATCTGTATCTGACTGTTTCCATCTGTATCTGACTGTTTCCATCTGTATCTGACTGTTCCTATCTGTATCTGACTGTTCCTATCTGTATCTGACTGTTCCTATCTGTATCTGTTTCCATCTGTCTCTGACTGTTTCTATCTGTCTCTGACTGTTCCTATCTGTCTCTGACTGTTCCTATCTGTCTCTGACTGTTCCTATCTGTATCTGACTGTTCCTATCTGTATCTGTTTCCATCTGTCTCTGACTGTTTCTATCTGTCTCTGACTGTTCCTATCTGTCTCTGACTGTTCCTATCGGTCTCTGACTGTTCCTATCTGTCTCTGACTGTTCCTATCTGACTCTGACTGTTCCTATCTGTCTCTGACTGTTCCTATCTGTCTCTGACTGTTCCTATCTGTCTCTGACTGTTCCTATCTGTCTCTGACTGTTCCTATCTGTCTCTGACTGTTTCCATCTGTCTCTGACTGTTTCCATCTGTATCTGACTGTTTCCATCTGTCTCTGACTGTTTCCATCTGTATCTGACTGTTCCTATCTGTCTCTGACTGTTTCTATCTGTATCTGACTGTTCCTATCTGTATCTGACTGTTCCTATCTGTATCTGACTGTTCCTATCTGTATCTGACTGTTCCTATCTGTATCTGACTGTTTCTATCTGTATCTGACTGTTCCTATCTGTATCTGACTGTTCCTATCTGTATCTGACTGTTTCTATCTGTCTCTGACTGTTTCTATCTGTCTCTGACTGTTCCTATCTGTATCTGACTGTTCCTATCTGTATCTGACTGTTTCCATCTGTATCTGACTGTTTCTATCTGTCTCTGACTGTTTCCATCTGTATCTGACTGTTTCTATCTGTATCTGACTGTTTCCATCTGTATCTGACTGTTCCTATCTGTCTCTGACTGTTTCCATCTGTCTCTGACTGTTCCTATCTGTATCTGACTGTTTCTATCTGTCTGACTGTTCCTATCTGTCTCTGACTGTTCCTATCTGTCTCTGACTGTTCCTATCTGTATCTGACTGTTCCTATCTGTATCTGACTGTTCCTATCTGTATCTGACTGTTTCTATCTGTATCTGACTGTTTCTATCTGTCTGACTGTTCCTATCTGTCTCTGACTGTTCCTATCTGTCTCTGACTGTTCCTATCTGTCTCTGACTGTTCCTATCTGTATCTGACTGTTCCTATCTGTATCTGACTGTTCCTATCTGTCTCTGACTGTTCCTATCTGTATCTGACTGTTCCTATCTGTCTCTGACTGTTCCTATCTGTATCTGACTGTTCCTATCTGTATCTGACTGTTTCCATCTGTATCTGACTGTTCCTATCTGTATCTGACTGTTTCCATCTGTCTCTGACTGTTCCTATCTGTATCTGACTGTTTCTATCTGTCTGACTGTTCCTATCTGTATCTGACTGTTTCTATCTGTATCTGACTGTTTCTATCTGTATCTGACTGTTCCTATCTGTCTCTGACTGTTTCTATCTGTCTGACTGTTCCTATCTGTCTCTGACTGTTCCTATCTGTCTCTGACTGTTCCTATCTGTCTCTGACTGTTTCTATCTGTATCTGACTGTTCCTATCTGTATCTGACTGTTCCTATCTGTCTCTGACTGTTTCTATCTGTATCTGACTGTTCCTATCTGTATCTGACTGTTCCTATCTGTCTCTGACTGTTTCTATCTGTATCTGACTGTTCCTATCTGTCTCTGACTGTTTCCATCTGTATCTGACTGTTTCCATCTGTCTCTGACTGTTCCTATCTGTATCTGACTGTTCCTATCTGTCTCTGACTGTTCCTATCTGTATCTGACTGTTCCTATCTGTATCTGACTGTTTCCATCTGTCTCTGACTGTTCCTATCTGTATCTGACTGTTCCTATCTGTATCTGACTGTTTCCATCTGTATCTGACTGTTTCCATCTGTCTCTGACTGTTCCTATCTGTCTCTGACTGTTCCTATCTGTCTCTGACTGTTCCTATCTGTATCTGACTGTTCCTATCTGTATCTGACTGTTTCCAGCTGTCTCTGACTGTTCCTATCTGTATCTGACTGTTTCTATCTGTATCTGACTGTTCCTATCTGTATCTGACTGTTTCCATCTGTATCTGACTGTTCCTATCTGTATCTGACTGTTCCTATCTGTCTCTGACTGTTCCTATCTGTATCTGACTGTTTCCATCTGTATCTGACTGTTTCCATCTGTATCTGACTGTTCCTATCTGTATCTGACTGTTTCCATCTGTATCTGACTGTTCCTATCTGTATCTGACTGTTCCTATCTGTATCTGACTGTTCCTATCTGTATCTGACTGTTCCTATCTGTATCTGTTTCCATCTGTCTCTGACTGTTTCTATCTGTCTCTGACTGTTCCTATCTGTCTCTGACTGTTCCTATCTGTATCTGACTGTTCCTATCTGTATCTGTTTCCATCTGTCTCTGACTGTTTCTATCTGTCTCTGACTGTTCCTATCTGTCTCTGACTGTTCCTATCTGTCTCTGACTGTTCCTATCTGTCTCTGACTGTTCCTATCTGTCTCTGACTGTTCCTATCTGTATCTGACTGTTCCTATCTGTCTCTGACTGTTCCTATCTGTCTCTGACTGTTTCCATCTGTCTCTGACTGTTTCCATCTGTATCTGACTGTTTCCATCTGTCTCTGACTGTTTCCATCTGTATCTGACTGTTTCCATCTGTATCTGACTGTTCCTATCTGTATCTGACTGTTTCCATCTGTCTCTGACTGTTCCTATCTGTATCTGACTGTTTCTATCTGTCTGACTGTTCCTATCTGTATCTGACTGTTTCTATCTGTATCTGACTGTTTCTATCTGTATCTGACTGTTCCTATCTGTCTCTGACTGTTTCTATCTGTCTGACTGTTCCTATCTGTCTCTGACTGTTCCTATCTGTCTCTGACTGTTCCTATCTGTCTCTGACTGTTTCTATCTGTATCTGACTGTTCCTATCTGTATCTGACTGTTCCTATCTTTCTCTGACTGTTTCTATCTGTATCTGACTGTTCCTATCTGTATCTGACTGTTCCTATCTGTCTCTGACTGTTTCTATCTGTATCTGACTGTTCCTATCTGTCTCTGACTGTTTCCATCTGTATCTGACTGTTTCCATCTGTCTCTGACTGTTCCTATCTGTCTCTGACTGTTTCTATCTGTATCTGACTGTTCCTATCTGTATCTGACTGTTCCTATCTTTCTCTGACTGTTCCTATCTGTCTCTGACTGTTCCTATCTGTATCTGACTGTTCCTATCTGTATCTGACTGTTCCTATCTGTATCTGACTGTTTCTATCTGTATCTGACTGTTTCTATCTGTCTGACTGTTCCTATCTGTATCTGACTGTTCCTATCTGTCTCTGACTGTTTCCATCTGTATCTGACTGTTTCTATCTGTCTCTGACTGTTCCTATCTGTATCTGACTGTTCCTATCTGTATCTGACTGTTTCCATCTGTATCTGACTGTTCCTATCTGTATCTGACTGTTTCCATCTGTCTCTGACTGTTCCTATCTGTATCTGACTGTTTCTATCTGTCTGACTGTTCCTATCTGTATCTGACTGTTTCTATCTGTATCTGACTGTTTCTATCTGTATCTGACTGTTCCTATCTGTCTCTGACTGTTTCTATCTTTCTGACTGTTCCTATCTGTCTCTGACTGTTCCTATCTGTCTCTGACTGTTCCTATCTGTCTCTGACTGTTTCTATCTGTATCTGACTGTTCCTATCTGTATCTGACTGTTCCTATCTGTCTCTGACTGTTTCTATCTGTATCTGACTGTTCCTATCTGTATCTGACTGTTCCTATCTGTCTCTGACTGTTTCTATCTGTATCTGACTGTTCCTATCTGTCTCTGACTGTTTCCATCTGTATCTGACTGTTTCCATCTGTCTCTGACTGTTCCTATCTGTATCTGACTGTTCCTATCTGTCTCTGACTGTTCCTATCTGTATCTGACTGTTCCTATCTGTATCTGACTGTTTCCATCTGTCTCTGACTGTTCCTATCTGTATCTGACTGTTCCTATCTGTATCTGACTGTTTCCATCTGTATCTGACTGTTTCCATCTGTCTCTGACTGTTCCTATCTGTCTCTGACTGTTCCTATCTGTCTCTGACTGTTCCTATCTGTATCTGACTGTTCCTATCTGTATCTGACTGTTTCCAGCTGTCTCTGACTGTTCCTATCTGTATCTGACTGTTTCTATCTGTATCTGACTGTTCCTATCTGTATCTGACTGTTTCCATCTGTATCTGACTGTTCCTATCTGTATCTGACTGTTCCTATCTGTCTCTGACTGTTCCTATCTGTATCTGACTGTTTCCATCTGTATCTGACTGTTTCCATCTGTATCTGACTGTTCCTATCTGTATCTGACTGTTTCCATCTGTATCTGACTGTTCCTATCTGTATCTGACTGTTCCTATCTGTATCTGACTGTTCCTATCTGTATCTGACTGTTCCTATCTGTATCTGTTTCCATCTGTCTCTGACTGTTTCTATCTGTCTCTGACTGTTCCTATCTGTCTCTGACTGTTCCTATCTGTATCTGACTGTTCCTATCTGTATCTGTTTCCATCTGTCTCTGACTGTTTCTATCTGTCTCTGACTGTTCCTATCTGTCTCTGACTGTTCCTATCTGTCTCTGACTGTTCCTATCTGTCTCTGACTGTTCCTATCTGTCTCTGACTGTTCCTATCTGTATCTGACTGTTCCTATCTGTCTCTGACTGTTCCTATCTGTCTCTGACTGTTTCCATCTGTCTCTGACTGTTTCCATCTGTATCTGACTGTTTCCATCTGTCTCTGACTGTTTCCATCTGTATCTGACTGTTTCCATCTGTATCTGACTGTTCCTATCTGTATCTGACTGTTTCCATCTGTCTCTGACTGTTCCTATCTGTATCTGACTGTTTCTATCTGTCTGACTGTTCCTATCTGTATCTGACTGTTTCTATCTGTATCTGACTGTTTCTATCTGTATCTGACTGTTCCTATCTGTCTCTGACTGTTTCTATCTGTCTGACTGTTCCTATCTGTCTCTGACTGTTCCTATCTGTCTCTGACTGTTCCTATCTGTCTCTGACTGTTTCTATCTGTATCTGACTGTTCCTATCTGTATCTGACTGTTCCTATCTTTCTCTGACTGTTTCTATCTGTATCTGACTGTTCCTATCTGTATCTGACTGTTCCTATCTGTCTCTGACTGTTTCTATCTGTATCTGACTGTTCCTATCTGTCTCTGACTGTTTCCATCTGTATCTGACTGTTTCCATCTGTCTCTGACTGTTCCTATCTGTCTCTGACTGTTTCTATCTGTATCTGACTGTTCCTATCTGTATCTGACTGTTCCTATCTTTCTCTGACTGTTTCTATCTGTATCTGACTGTTCCTATCTGTATCTGACTGTTCCTATCTGTCTCTGACTGTTTCTATCTGTATCTGACTGTTCCTATCTGTCTCTGACTGTTTCCATCTGTATCTGACTGTTCCTATCTGTCTCTGACTGTTCCTATCTGTATCTGACTGTTCCTATCTGTATCTGACTGTTTCCATCTGTCTCTGACTGTTCCTATCTGTATCTGACTGTTCCTATCTGTATCTGACTGTTTCCATCTGTATCTGACTGTTTCCATCTGTCTCTGACTGTTCCTATCTGTCTCTGACTGTTCCTATCTGTCTCTGACTGTTCCTATCTGTATCTGACTGTTTCCATCTGTCTCTGACTGTTCCTATCTGTATCTGACTGTTTCTATCTGTCTCTGACTGTTTCTATCTGTATCTGACTGTTTCCATCTGTATCTGACTGTTCCTATCTGTATCTGACTGTTCCTATCTGTCTCTGACTGTTCCTATCTGTATCTGACTGTTTCCATCTGTATCTGACTGTTTCCATCTGTATCTGACTGTTCCTATCTGTATCTGACTGTTTCCATCTGTATCTGACTGTTCCTATCTGTATCTGACTGTTCCTATCTGTATCTGACTGTTCCTGTCTGTATCTGACTGTTCCTATCTGTATCTGTTTCCATCTGTCTCTGACTGTTTCTATCTGTCTCTGACTGTTCCTATCTGTCTCTGACTGTTCCTATCTGTATCTGACTGTTCCTATCTGTATCTGTTTCCATCTGTCTCTGACTGTTTCTATCTGTCTCTGACTGTTCCTATCTGTCTCTGACTGTTCCTATCTGTCTCTGACTGTTCCTATCTGTCTCTGACTGTTCCTATCTGTATCTGACTGTTCCTATCTGTCTCTGACTGTTCCTATCTGTCTCTGACTGTTTCCATCTGTCTCTGACTGTTTCCATCTGTATCTGACTGTTTCCATCTGTCTCTGACTGTTTCCATCTGTATCTGACTGTTTCTATCTGTATCTGACTGTTCCTATCTGTATCTGACTGTTCCTATCTGTATCTGACTGTTCCTATCTGTATCTGACTGTTCCTATCTGTATCTGACTGTTTCCATCTGTATCTGACTGTTTCTATCTGTCTCTGACTGTTTCCATCTGTATCTGACTGTTTCTATCTGTATCTGACTGTTTCCATCTGTATCTGACTGTTCCTATCTGTCTCTGACTGTTTCCATCTGTATCTGACTGTTTCTATCTGTCTCTGACTGTTCCTATCTGTATCTGACTGTTCCTATCTGTCTCTGACTGTTCCTATCTGTCTCTGACTGTTCCTATCTGTCTCTGACTGTTTCCATCTGTATCTGACTGTTTCTATCTGTATCTGACTGTTCCTATCTGTCTCTGACTGTTCCTATCTGTCTCTGACTGTTCCTATCTGTCTCTGACTGTTCCTATCTGTATCTGACTGTTCCTATCTGTCTCTGACTGTTCCTATCTGTCTCTGACTGTTCCTATCTGTCTCTGACTGTTCCTATCTGTCTCTGGCTGTTCCTATCTGTATCTGACTGTTCCTATCTGTCTCTGACTGTTCCTATCTGTATCTGACTGTTCCTATCTGTCTCTGACTGTTCCTATCTGTCTCTGGCTGTTCCTATCTGTATCTGACTGTTCCTATCTGTCTCTGACTGTTCCTATCTGTCTCTGGCTGTTCCTATCTGTATCTGACTGTTCCTATCTGTCTCTGACTGTTCCTATCTGTCTCTGACTGTTCCTATCTGTCTCTGACTGTTCCTATCTGTCTCTGGCTGTTCCTATCTGTATCTGACTGTTCCTATCTGTCTCTGACTGTTCCTATCTGTCTCTGGCTGTTCCTATCTGTATCTGACTGTTCCTATCTGTATCTGACTGTTCCTATCTGTCTCTGACTGTTCCTATCTGTCTCTGACTGTTCCTATCTGTCTCTGACTGTTCCTATCTGTATCTGACTGTTCCTATCTGTCTCTGACTGTTCCTATCTGTCTCTGGCTGTTCCTATCTGTATCTGACTGTTCCTATCTGTCTCTGACTGTTCCTATCTGTATCTGACTGTTTCTATCTGTCTCTGACTGTTCCTATCTGTATCTGACTGTTTCTATCTGTCTCTGACTGTTTCCATCTGTATCTGACTGTTTCCATCTGTATCTGACTGTTTCCATCTGTATCTGACTGTTCCTATCTGTATCTGACTGTTCCTATCTGTCTCTGACTGTTCCTATCTGTCTCTGACTGTTTCTATCTGTATCTGACTGTTCCTATCTGTCTCTGTCGGTCTCTGATACCACAGACGTTATAAACTTGAGGTATACTCTGATATCTCTGGTTGTCATGACGACTCTACCCTTTTGAATTCCAAGCGGCAACCTCCGCGATTAAAAGTGAAGCCTATGCGGAAGTGCATAAAACCCCTTTATCCGCTTGGGGCTGCAATACAGCGCAAATCCCCATAAACTCCCACGTTAAAAAGACCAACCTCACAGCAGAAATAAACATGTTTACAGCAGAAATAAACATGTTTACAGCAGAAATAAACATGTTTACAGCTAAAATAAACATGTTTACAGCCTGGTACAAAAATCCATTTTAGGTTTAATAGGTCAGGTTTACCTTCATGACAACTGTGGGTGGAGTGAATTTTTTTCTAACTCGCCCGTTTAAAAGTAATTTAATCTCGAAGTTCGGCATATTTAGGGGCGTGTCCTTTTGATTGACAGGTACCAATATCCCGCTTCAAGTCAGAAGAACGTAGAACAACCGCGGTTTTTAGCCGGTTAACAACGTGACTTAGCTTTAGCCCGCTTACCTCCATTAGCTGGTTAGCTCCTGTTATTTCCAGGTTAGCTCGGTTAGCTCTTAGCTACAGAAAGCTCGGAGTTCGCTCGGTGTCAGTCATCCACCATGATGCTCACAGCCCCCTTCTCAGCTCCACCTCTTTGCCCATATTTGTATTTTCCGGGTGAGACGACATGCATGTCCCTGCCATGATGGTGATGGTAGGAACCGCCCACCGAGCTTCAATTCAGCTCTTCAGAAACCTACGGGTGACGTCATGGAGGCTCCGCCCATCTTTTATATACAGTCTATGGTGAATCCACATCATCTGACTTTCATCGACATCCTCTCCATTCCTGTTGTCTTCAAAACATTTCCGTTTCCATCTGTCTGACTGTCATGCTTCCATCTCTTCCTCAGACTGTGTGATTTTCTGCTGTAAGTAAGTGTGAGTGTGTGCACGTTGGTGTGTACGCTGCTGTGTTAGTGTGATGTTCAGGGCATGCTGACAGAGGTCAGGTATTTTGGGCATGATGGATGCAGATTGTGTTGTTGCTGTGATGCTCTCCTGCCTTCTTCAGTGCTGTGATGTGAAGATATGCTGAGCTGTCGGTGTGGCATGATGGAAACATACATTATTAATGTTATTATGAATGTTCTTTCTTCCTCTGTAATATCTCACTGTTTGTTTGTTTTCCCCCAGGCGTTATGGATTCAGTAAGCAGCCCAAACAAGAAAAGGTAGGTTTGTGAAGAAAAAAGTCTGAATTTATGGATGTCTAGTCAGTCAAAAAGGGACATGTGCGATACATTCACAGGCCATGATTTTTTTTGTCATTTTTTAAAGAAGGACTTCTGAACTTTGGCAGAGTTTTCAGTGAGACGCACCCCAACAACATCCTTTCCCATCCGTCCTGTATTCTGACCCATTTTCTGTCTCCAGGTGGATGAGGGGAAGGCATCGTTGGCCAATCAGGCAGCTCCTCCGGGGATGACGGAGGTGCTGGAGGAGGAGGACCTGCAGGCAGCAGAGGAGGTGAGCACTGTAGATATAGAACATGAGATGTAGAATGTTTCCTGCTGCAGCCCGATGAAGAATAAGGTCACATTTCCACACTTGTAAAAAAACAACAGAAACCAGTTTAGAGTCCAACAGGAGGTTGTACAGTACAAAGCACTCATTAGTCATCTACCAGAGACCATCCTAAACTGCATCCTGCTAATCAAATGCTGTTGAGTTCTCAATCCCAGCATCATTCCCAACTCCGTTCCCATCCTCAATCCCAGCATCATTCTCAACTCCGTTCCCATCCTCAATCCCAGCATCATTCTCAACTCCGTTCCCATCCTCAATCCCAGCATCATTCTCAACTCCGTTCCCATCCTCAATCCCAGCATCATTCTCAACTCCGTTCCCATCCTCAATCCCAGCATCATTCTCAACTCCGTTCCCATCCTCAATCCCAGCATCATTCCAGAGGCCGTTCCCATCCTCAATCCCGCATCATTCCAGAGGCCGTTCCCATCCTCAATCCCAGCATCATTCCAGAGGCCGTTCCCATCCTCAATCCCAGCATCATTCCAGAGGCCGTTCCCATCCTCAATCCCAGCATCATTCCAGAGGCCGTTCCCATCCTCAATCCCAGCATCATTCCAGAGGCCGTTCCCATCCTCAATCCCAGCATCATTCCAGAGGCCGTTCCCATCCTCAATCCCAGCATCATTCCAGAGGCCGTTCCCATCCTCAATCCCAGCATCATTCCAGAGGCCGTTCCCATCCTCAATCCCAGCATCATTCCAGAGGCCGTTCCCATCCTCAATCCCAGCATCATTCCCAACTCTGTTCCCATCCTCAATCCCAGCATCATTCCAGAGGCCGTTCCCATCCTCAATCCCAGCATCATTCCAGAGGCCGTTCCCATCCTCAATCCCAGCATCATTCCAGAGGCCGTTCCCATCCTCAATCCCAGCATCATTCTCAACTCCATTCCCATCCTCAATCCCAGCATCATTCCAAAGGCCGTTCCCATCCTCAATCCCAGCATCATTCCAAAGGCCGTTCCCATCCTCAATCCCAGCATCATTCCAAAGGCCGTTCCCATCCTCAATCCCAGCAGTTTCCAGCGACATTCCCAGGATCATCCCCAGCATAGGTCCCAGTGATGTTCCTTGTGTTCCCAGCGTCGTTCCCATTGTTGTTCCCAGCGTAGTTCCCAGTGTCAGTCCCAGCATCGTTCCCATTGTCATTCCCAGCGTCTTTCCCATTGTCGTTCCCAGCGTCTTTCCCAGTGTCGTTCCCAGCGTCTTTCCCAGTGTCGTTCCCAGCATCGTTCCTTCTGATCCCATTGTTGTTCCAAGTGTCGTTCCCAGGATTGTGCCCATTGTCGTTCCCAGCATCAGTCCCATTGTTTTTCCTAGCATCGTTCTCTGTGTTCCCATTGTAGTTCCAGTTGTCATTCCCAGCGTCATTCCCAGCATTGTTCCTTGTGTTCCCATTGTAGTTCCCAGCATCTTTTCCAACATCTTTCCCAGTATCGTTCCCAGCGTCATTCCCAGCATCATTCCCAGCGTTAGTCCCATTGTCGTTCCCAGCGTCTTTCCCAGTGTCGTTCCCAGAATCGTTCTTTGTGATCCCATTGTTGTTCCCATTGTTGCTCCCAGCGTCATTGCCAGCATCGTTCCTTGTGTTCCTATTGTCGTTTCCAGCATTGTTTCCAGCGTCAGTCCCATTGACGTTCCCAGCATCGTTCCTTGTGTTCCCATGGTCGTTCCCAGCATCGTTCCTTGTGTTCCCATGGTCGTTCCCAGCATCGTTTCCAGCATCTCTCTTGTTTATTTTCAGCTCCAAAGTGAAAATCCCAATGAACTAAATTGATGTGTCGTTCCCAGCATCAATCCCAACAGGGTAATAAGATATCACCTGTTCCTCACCTGTAGCAGGTGAGTGACATCTTCTAGTTATCTTCATACGTGATCATGTGATCACTCAGAACACGGTGTTGGTGCACACTGGTTGTGATTGCTTCACACAGTAAGGAAGTCTCTGGGATGAGATTTCTGTCCCGGTGTTTGTCAGGCCCTTTAATTGGCTGCTGCCACATGAACCCGTGAGCTTCAGATAAAGCAGACTTACCCTGTGCCTTCATGTCTTTTTCTTAGGTGCGTATTAAAACCCTGATGACCAGCATGTCTGTGATGGCCAACGAAGAGGTGAGTGAGTGAGTCATCTGCCTCTGATAAAAATACAGAAGATCAAACCAAATTATTCTGAACTACAAAAACACTCAGAGAGCGCAAACCTCCACCAAGGCTTTTAAAACAATTCCTGGATCCAAATGATGATCCGAATCACCACTAAAAGTTAACCAGTTCTTCCGTTTCACATTTCCAACAAGTCCTGAAAATTTCATGAGAATCCATCCAGAACTTTTTGAGTTATCTTGAACACAAGCAGATGAACAGCCAGATAAACAAAGGGTGGTAAAAACATGACTCCTTCGTGGAGGTAATGAAACAGAAAGTGCGGACAAGGATTTGTTTGTTTGCAGGGGAGGCTGACGGCGAGCGCAGTGGGTCAGATCGTTGGTCTGCAGTCTGAGGAAATCAAACAGATCGCCTCCGAGTATGCTGAGAAGGTGAGCAGGCTCCACATCTTCCACCTGAGTTCATCTCCTGCTTTCCTTCAGTCTTTATACAGATTTCAGTGTGCTGACCGTGTCCAACCTCTCCCGGCAGCAGTCGGAGTTGTCCTCAGAGGAGCGATCGGAGCGCTACAGACCGCTGCAGCAGCACCGCAGGGCAGTTGCCTCACTCAACAAGCAGATCCAACAGAAGACCAGACAGCTGGAGGAGGTGAGCAGCTCCGGAGCCTCCACGACATCACGCCACCACCAGAGTCCATACGTGTTTATCTACGCTCACATACGTGTTTATCTACGCTCACATACGTGTTTATCCAAACAACACATCTGTTCATCCATGGCACACTTGTCCTCAGACTAAACCAGTTCAGAACTTGTCCTGCAGGGTAACTGATGCTATCTGTGTTTTCCTGTGGACAGCTCCAAACCAGACATGCGGAGGTGAAGGTGGACTGTGAAGAGGCCAAGAAGAAACTGATGGAGGTAAAAACCTGCTGGATGTTCACTGCTAGGATCTGATCACTGCCTGTCTTCTCATTAAACCAGGGGTCGCCAGCTCTGGTCATCTAGTGCTTCAATTCTGCAGGTTTTACATGTTTACGTCTAGGTAGAGCTCCAAGTTGAGGTCACCTACCTGGTCCTCTACCTGGACCTCTACCTGGTCCTCTACCTGGACCTCTACCTGGTCCTCTACCTGGACCTCTACCTGGTCCTCTACCTGGACCTCTACCTGGTCCCCTACCTGGACCTCTACCTGGACCTCTACCTGGACCTCTACCTGGACCTCTACCTGGTCCTCTACCTGGTCCTCTACCTGTTCCCCTACCTGGTCCTCTACCTGGTCCTCTACCTGGTCCTCTACCTGGACCTCTACCTGGTCCTCTACCTGGACCTCTACCTGGACCTCTACCTGGTCCTCTACCTGGTCCTCTACCTGGACCTCTACCTGGTCCTCTACCTGGACCTCTACCTGGACCTCTACCTGGACCTCTACCTGGTCCTCTACCTGGACCTCTACCTGGTCCTCTACCTGGACCTCTACCTGGACCTCTACCTGGACCTCTACCTGGTCCTCTAGCTGGACCTCTACCTGGACCTCTACCTGGACCTCTACCTGGTCCTCTACCTGGACCTCTACCTGGTCCTCTACCTGGACCTCTACCTGGTCCTCTACCTGGACCTCTACCTGGACCTCTACCTGGACCTCTACCTGGTCCTCTACCTGGTCCTCTACCTGGACCTCTACCTGGTCCTCTACCTGGACCTCTACCTGGTCCTCTACCTGGTCCTCTACCTGGACCTCTACCTGGACCTCTACCTGGTCCTCTACCTGGACCTCTACCTGGTCCTCTACCTGGACCTCTACCTGGACCTCTACCTGGTCCTCTACCTGGACCTCTACCTGGACCTCTACCTGGTCCTCTACCTGGTCCTCTACCTGGACCTCTACCTGGTCCTCTACCTGGTCCTCTACCTGGACCTCTACCTGGACCTCTACCTGGTCCTCTACCTGGTCCTCTACCTGGTCCTCTACCTGGACCTCTACCTGGACCTCTACCTGGTCCTCTACCTGGACCTCTACCTGGTCCTCTACCTGGACCTCTACCTGGACCTCTACCTGGTCCTCTACCTGGACCTCTACCTGGACCTCTACCTGGTCCTCTACCTGGACCTCTACCTGGTCCTCTACCTGGTCCTCTACCTGGACCTCTACCTGGTCCTCTACCTGGACCTCTACCTGGTCCTCTACCTGGACCTCTACCTGGTCCTCTACCTGGACCTCTACCTGGACCTCTACCTGGACCTCTACCTGGACCTCTACCTGGACCTCTACCTGGTCCTCTACCTGGACCTCTACGCGGTCCTCTACCTGGACCTCTACGCGGTCCTCTACCTGGACCTCTACGCGGTCCTCTACCTGGTCCTCTACCTGGTCCTCTACCTGGTCCTCTACCTGGACCTCTACCTGGTCCTCTACCTGGACCTCTACCTGGACCTCTACCTGGTCCTCTACCTGGTCCTCTACCTGGACCTCTACCTGGTCCTCTACCTGGACCTCTACCTGGACCTCTACCTGGTCCTCTACCTGGACCTCTACCTGGTCCTCTACCTGGACCTCTACCTGGACCTCTACCTGGACCTCTACCTGGTCCTCTAGCTGGACCTCTACCTGGACCTCTACCTGGACCTCTACCTGGTCCTCTACCTGGACCTCTACCTGGTCCTCTACCTGGACCTCTACCTGGTCCTCTACCTGGACCTCTACCTGGACCTCTACCTGGTCCTCTACCTGGACCTCTACCTGGACCTCTACCTGGTCCTCTACCTGGACCTCTACCTGGTCCTCTACCTGGACCTCTACGCGGTCCTCTACCTGGACCTCTACGCGGTCCTCTACCTGGACCTCTACCCGGTCCTCTACCTGGACCTCTACCCGGTCCTCTACCTGGACCTCTACGCGGTCCTCTACCTGGACCTCTACGCGGTCCTCTACCTGGACCTCTACCCGGTCCTCTACCTGGACCTCTACCCGGTCCTCTACCTGGACCTCTACGCAGTCCTCTACCTGGTCCTCTACCTGGACCTCTACCTGGTCCTCTACCTGGTTCTCTACCTGGACCTCTACCTGGTCCTCTACCTGGTTCTCTACCTGGACCTCTACCTGGTCCTCTACCTGGTCCTCTACCTGGACCTCTACCTGGTCCTCTACCTGGTCCTCTACCTGGACCTCTACCTGGTCCTCTACCTGGTCCTCTACCTGGACCTCTACCCGGTCCTCTACCTGGACCTCTACGCAGTCCTCTACCTGGTCCTCTACCTGGTCCTCTACCTGGTTCTCTACCTGGACCTCTACCTGGTCCTCTACCTGGTCCTCTACCTGGACCTCTACCTGGACCTCTACCTGGTCCTCTATCTGGTCCTCTACCTGGTCCTCTACCTGGTCCTCTATCTGGTCCTCTACCTGGACCTCTACCTGGTCCTCTACCTGGTCCTCTACCTGGTCCTCTACCTGGTCCTCTACCTGGACCTCTACCTGGTCCTCTACCTGGACCTCTACCTGGACCTCTACCTGGTCCTCTACCTGGTCCTCTACCTGGACCTCTACCTGGTCCTCTACCTGGACCTCTACCTGGACCTCTACGCAGTCCTCTACCTGGTCCTCTACCTGGTCCTCTACCTGGTTCTCTACCTGGTCCTCTACCTGGTCCTCTACCTGGACCTCTACCTGGTCCTCTACCTGGTCCTCTACCTGGACCTCTACCTGGACCTCTACCTGGACCTCTACCTGGTCCTCTACCTGGACCTCTACCTGGTCCTCTACCTGGACCTCTACCTGGTCCTCTACCTGGACCTCTACGCGGTCCTCTACCTGGACCTCTACCCGGTCCTCTACCTGGACCTCTACCCGGTCCTCTACCTGGTCCTCTACCTGGACCTCTACCTGGACCTCTACCTGGACCTCTACCTGGTCCTCTACCTGGACCTCTACCTGGTCCTCTACCTGGACCTCTACCTGGTTCTCTACCTGGACCTCTACCTGGTCCTCTACCTGGACCTCTACCTGGACCTCTACCAGTTAGAGGTCCGGGTAGAGGTCCAGGTAGATGTTTCGAGTTCATTTGCAGGATTTATTTCTTCTGCACATTAGAAAATGGCAATAAGAATAAATAATCATGACGTATATTAATATTTACACATCAGATGTAGTGACTGTGAACAAACTTGCCGTCTTTCATTCAAAGTAATCAGCAGAACGGCCCCAGAAGGAGAGATTCTCCTCCTTCCAACAGCTTCCTACACAAACCTGCTCAGTCACTAAAGTCCTGATGTTTCCACACCTACCATCCAGACACACACTGACAGTTTTTTACTCATTTCAGGCTGCAGAGCTCTCAGAGAAGCTGCAGAGAGAGATGAAGTGTTTGGAGGAGATGGAGGAGCAGGCTGACTCTGGGTAAGTCACTCCTGTTATTTCTGATCACCCTTTCCTGAAGAGTCCCGGACACCACATGTTCTGTTAGTCTGAAAACAGAAAGGTTCAACAACAGTTTGTTCACTAGAAGCAAGGAAAGGAAAACACCAGATAATGCACAGGCAGGGACGGACTGGGACAAAAGTCCTGGTATATTGTACCAGTTCACTCCCTATGACATCCCAATCCTTGACTCCGACATGGAGTCCCTGGGTTCTCTGATAGGGAGGCGAGTCGCTGCAGTAACGTAGCATATAACTCATTCCAACAACTGTTCCTCGTTACTAGATGAAGTGAGCTTGTAGCACGCCAAGAGAGGAACCACTGGGATGCAGATCAACGTGTTTCAGTGACCGCTGCTCAGAAATCAGTTGTGTGTGAGTTTGAGCAGGCGGCCTGGTGTTGGACCTTCATTCTGCTGCGTTTTGTGGAGTCAGGCCAGTCCTGTTGGTTTTCTCTGTCCTGGTTCTGATGGAGGACTTCTCCCCACACTCTCCCCGAGCAGCTCAGGATGTAGGACTGATGCAACCTTTTCTCTGTTTCCAGCCTGCTGGAGAAGCTGAGGTCTCTGGTGACGATGAATGACAACCTGAAGCAGCAGGAGCAGGAGTTCCGCACACACTGCAGGGTGGGCGCCAACGCGAGCATTACCGCCAGCTTCATTCACCTTGCCGTGTCGCTCAACCTTTTCTGTCCACAGGAAGAGATGTCCCGTCTGCAGCAGAACATCGAGGAGTTAAAGTCAGCAACAGGACAAGATACAGAGGATGAGAGAGTACGTCCACCTGGTCCATCCACGTTAGCGCTTTACCGGCAGCCATTGGTCGTTCCAGCCAGGCTGTTGGGACTGTGACTGCCTCAGGAGACGAGGAGTTACTTCTCACTCTGAACTTTAGATTTCCTGCTTTTCCCTCTCTGGATGTAGCTGGACAGGAACCTTCCTGCTGCTAATGTTCAGTCAGGCTTTTACCTGATGTTAGCATGAAGCTATGTGGTGCTGCTAGTCTGGCTCTATACTAGCACTAGATTTTTTTTTTTTTTTTTTTGTTGAACCATTAAAGTAACAGTGCAAAGTTGGCATTGTATATCAGATTACACAAGTAATAGAAAACTTGATATAACAGTAAAATTAGAAGGTAACAGCATATGGGACATAAAACAGCACATTTATGAGCTAAAATAAACAAAAACGATTCATACAAACACATAAATAAAAAAACAGGGACATAGAATTTGAAACTATGGAGGAAAGAAGTTTATCTTTGTAACGGTGTGTTCAGACCAAACGCTCAAACCGCTGAACGCTCAACGCTGGTCACTAAACTGCCACTTTTGTGTCCGACGCCCAAAACGCTCCTGATGCTCCCGCCGCTTGTCTGGAGCGAACGGCAAACACGCCGGAAAAGAGAGGAGGGAGGTGGAGCTTTCCTTCCGGTCAGTCTGAATGACGGCGGATTCAGTAGAGAGACGACATGGTTTTATTTAATAGATAAAGCTAGAGAACGTCATCGTAGGGCGGTGATAGTCACTGTTAATGCAACAAGAGACCCGCGCCCCCCCCCCAACAAATCGTTCAGCTTCTTAGCAAGGAATGGTTATCCCTAAACATTACACGGAGTAATGGCATCTCAGCCCCGTGTCTGGGTTCACCACAGGAATCCTCCAGGAGCTGCGAGCTGATCTGATTGGTTGACGCCCCGCGTCGAGCAGCCAAAGTTCAGCTTTGCCCATCTGTGGCTTTTGACACGCGTTCCGCGCCGCACCCCGCCTCGCTTTGCCACCACTCCGCCCCACCTCGCCCCGCCTCACTTTGCCACCACTCCGCCCCACCTCGCCCCGCCTCGCTTTGCCACCACCCCGCCCCGCCTCACTTTGCCACCACCCCGCCCCGCCTCGCTTTGCCACCGCCCCGCCCCGCCTCGCTTTGCCACCACCTCGCCCCGCCTCACTTTGCCACCACCCCGCCCCGCCTCGCTTTGCCACCACCCCGCCCGCCCCGCCTCGCTTTGCCACCACCCCGCCCCGCCTCGCTTTGCCACCACCCTGCCTCGCTTTGCCACCACCCCGCCCCGCCCCGCCTCACTTTGCCACCACCCCGCCCCGCCTCGCTTTGCCACCGCCCCGCCCCGCCTCGCTTTGCCACCACCTCGCCCCGCCTCACTTTGCCACCACCCCGCCCCGCCTCGCTTTGCCACCACCCCGCCCCGCCTCACTTTGCCACCACCCCGCCCGCCCCGCCTCGCTTTGCCACCACCCCGCCCCGCCTCGCTTTGCCACCACCCTGCCTCGCTTTGCCACCACCCCGCCCCGCCCCGCCTCGCTTTGCCACCACTCCGCCCCGCCACCACTCCGCCCCACCACCGCCCCGCCACCACTCCGCCCCACCACCACTCCGCCCCGCCCCGCCCCGCCACCACTCCGCCTCGCTTTGCCACCACCCCGCCCCGCCCCGCCTCTCTTTGCCACCACTCCGCCCCGCCCCGCCACCGCCCCGCCCCGCCCCGCCACCACCCCGCCCCGCCTCTTTGCCACCACTCCGCCCCGCCACCGCCACCACTCCGCCCCGCCTGACTTTGCCACCACCCCGCCCCGCCACCACCCCGCCCCGCCTGACTTTGCCACCACCCCGCCCCGCCTCGCTTTGCCACCACCCCGCCCCGCCTCACTTTGCCACCACCCCGCCCCGCCTCGCTTTGCCACCACCCCGCCCCGCCTCGCTTTGCCACCACTCCGCCCCGCCACCGCCCCACCCCGCCACCACTCCGCCTCGCTTTGCCACCACCCCGCCACCACTCCGCCCCGCCTCGCTTTGCCACCCCGCCACCACTCCGCCCCGTCCCGCCACCACTCCACCCCGCCACCACTCCGCCCCGCCACCACCCCACCCCGCCACCACTCCGCCCCGCCCCACCACCACCCCGCCCCACCACCACTCCGCCCCGCCCCGCCACCACTCCACCCCGCCACCACTCCGCCCCGCCACCACCCCACCCCGCCACCACTCCGCCCCGCCTCGCTTTGCCACCCCGCCACCACTCCGCCCCGCCACCACTCCGCCCCGTCCCGCCCCACTCCACCCCGCCCCGCCTCGCTTTGCCACCCCGCCACCACCCCACCCCGCCACCACTCCGCCCCACCCCGCCACCACTCCGCCCCACCCCGCCACCACCCCACCCCGCCACCACTCCGCCCCACCCCGCCACCACCCCACCCCGCCACCACTCCGCCCCACCCCGCCACCACCCCACCCCGCCACCACCCCACCCCGCCACCACTCCGCCCCACCCCGCCACCACTCCGCCCCACCCCGCCACCACTCCGCCCCGCCACCACTCCGCCCCGTCCCGCCCCACCCCGCCACCACCCCGCCACCACTCCGCCCCACCCCGCCACCACTCCGCCCCGTCCCGCCCCACCCCGCCACCACTCCGCCCCGTCCCGCCCCACCCCGCCACCACTCCGCCCCACCCCGCCACCACTCCGCCCCACCCCGCTACCACTCCGCCCCGCCACCACCCCACTCCGCCACCACTCCGCCCCGTCCCGCCCCACCCCGCCACCACTCCGCCCCACCCCGCCACCACCCCACCCCGCCACCACTCCGCCCCGCCCCGCCACCACTCCGCCCCGCCACCCCGCCACCACTCCGCCCCGCCCCGCCACCACTCCGCCCCACCCCGCCACCACTCCGCCCCGCCACCACTCCGCCCCGCCCCGCCACCACTCCGCCCCACCCCGCCACCACTCCGCCCCACCCCGCCACCACCCCACCCCGCCACCACTCCGCCCCACCCCGCCACCACCCCACCCCGCCACCACTCCGCCCCGCCCCGCCACCACTCCGCCCCGCCACCCCGCCACCCCGCCACCACTCCGCCCCGCCCCGCCACCACTCCGCCCCACCCCGCCACCCCGCCACCCCGCCACCACTCCGCCCCGCCCCGCCACCACTCCGCCCCACCCCGCCACCACTCCGCCCCGCCCCGCCACCACTCCGCCCCACCCCGCCACCACTCCGCCCCGCCACCACTCCGCCCCGCCCCGCCACCACTCCGCCCCACCTCGCCACCACTCCGCCCCACCCCGCCACCACTCCGCCCCACCTCGCCACCACTCCGCCCCACCCCGCCACCACTCCGCCCCACCCCGCCACCACCCCACCCCGCCACCACTCCGCCCCGCCCCGCCACCACTCCGCCCCGCCACCCCGCCACCACTCCGCCCCGCCCCGCCACCACTCCGCCCCACCCCGCCACCACTCCGCCCCGCCCCGCCACCACTCCGCCCCACCCCGCCACCACTCCGCCCCGCCACCACTCCGCCCCGCCTCGCCCCGCCACCACTCCGCCCCGCCCCACCCCCACTCCGCCCCGCCCCGCCACCACTCCGCCCCGCCCCGCCCCGCCACCACTCCGCCCCACCCCGCCACCACTCCGCCCCGCCACCACTCCGCCCCGCCTCGCCCATCTGACATGTTTCATGTTTTTCTTTCCTCAGGAGAGGAAGGAGCTGATCGACACACAGTACCAGTCGGACCGGGAGAAACTGCAGAAGATCCGCCTGCTCATGGTGAATATGAGGATTATGAGCCTGGAACAGTCTACAAACAGAGGGCGCTGCAGCAGAGATTACAGGAACACTAGATGAGAGACTGAATGTGTGATGATAACAAACCAGTCTTTTATAAACACCACATCCTGAGAGCTGCCCAGAAAATAAGTTTATTTACATGGAAGAGGTGTGAACAGCTCATGAGGACATTTCTAGGCGGGTACCTCCACCGACATCCATGGTTCAGCCAATAAAACCGTGAGAAAGAGGTTGATGCTCTACGTGGTACCTCAGTCAGACCTGCAGGCTGACATGTCTTACAGGAAACATGTTGTCTGTCCTCAGCACCTCCTTGTCTCTGCTCAGGCTCGACGGAACCGGGAGATCGCCATCCTGCAGAGGAAGATCGACGAGGTGCCGAGCCGAGCCGAACTGACCCAGTATCAGAAGAGATTCATTGAACTCTACGGCCAAGGTGGGTTCCTCCTCTGATCAGGTTAGCCCAGGGGGTGTTTGGCTTTTCTGTGTAGATGAGTCTCAGTCAAAGGTTTGTGTGTCCTCCAGTTTCTGCTACACACAAAGAGACCAAGCAGTTCTTCACGCTGTACAACACACTGGACGATAAGAAGGTCTATCTGGAGAAAGAGGCAAGTCGCTCTCCATCATCACGCCAATTAAAAACTGCTAAAAAAAAAATCTAACATGACAAATTGTGGAAGAATCTGAGCCAAATCATGAAAACTGTCTGTTCAGGTGAATCTGCTGAACTCCATCCATGACAACTTCCAACAGTAAGTAGAGACGAAGCTGCGTGATGCATGAAGGTTGCCGTGGTTGCACTGAGTGCACCGTCTCCTCTTGTCCAGAGCCATGTCGTCTTCTGCAGCCAAGGAGCAGTTCCTCAGACAGATGGAGCAGATTGTGGAGGGAATCAAACAGAGTCGCATCAAGGTACGAGTCTCTCTGAAAGGCCCATCCCGACGTTCCCAGCCAAGTAAAACGTGCACTGTGCAGCTGCAGTCTGTAGCCTGAACACACCGGGCTGACAGGAAAACCAGATCAGCTCCATGCTGGTACAGACATGAAACGATGGCATCTCCTCTTCAGATGGATAACAGGCACAGCCATGTTTGATCCTGCAGCTGGAAGGATGCATGTTTACGACGACGCTTTAACCCCTAGCGGGTTTTCTGTCTGGGTTTCCAGATGGAGAGAAAGAAGCAGGAGAACAAAATGAGGCGAGACCAGCTGAACGATGAGTACCTGGAGCTGCTCGATAAGCAGAGGCTCTACTTCAAAACGGTCAAAGACTTTAAAGAGGTCAGTCAGAACACACCTGTGTGTCCTCAGCTGCTGCTGCTGGTTCGGCTTCACCTAATATCAAAGTAACGTAGAAGCACTCAGACACCTCCACCAGGCCAGAGGGTCCATTACCTGAGAAAACAGTCCACCCAGTTACCCATACCAGCATGGATACTGAGAGCAGGATAGATGCCACATTATATTTAGATTCTTTGATCCCGGAAACACAGAGATTAACCAAATGGCTGGAATTAATATTTTCTCTAGAGTCAGCAATCTGGATCAGCCACAATCTGGTTCAAAAATCCATTTTAGGTTTAATAGGTCAGGTTTACCTTCATGACAACTGTGTCTCGTCTTGTCTCATCTTCATGCCACTTATCCGGGGTCGGGTCGCGGGGGCAGCAGTCTAAGCAGGGAAGCCCAGACTTCCCTCTCCCCAGCTACATTTACCAACTCTGCGGGGGGATCCCGAGGCGTTCCCAGGCCAGCTGAGAGATATAATCCCTCCAGCGTGTCCTGGGTCTTCCCCGGGTTCTCCTCCCAGAGGGACGTGCCTGGAACACCTCACCAGGGAGGTCCAGGAGGCATCCTGACCAGATGCCCGAGCCACCTCAACTGGTTCCTCTCGATGCGGAGGAGCAGCGGCTCTCCTCTGATCTCCTCCCGGATGACCGAGTTCCTCACCCTATCTCTAAGGGAGAGTCCGGCCACCCTGCGGAGGAAACTCATTTCAGCCGCCTGTATACGAGATCTCCTTCTTTCGGTGACAATCCGTCTGTCGATCTTGCGCTCCATCCTTCCCTCACACGTGAACAAGACCCCGAGATATTTAAACTCCTCCACTTGAGGCAGGACCTGACTCCCGACCCGGAGAGGGCAATCCACCCTATTCCGGCTGAGGACCATGGTCTCAGATTTGGAGGTGCTGATTCTCATCCCAGCCGCTTCACACTCGGCCGCGAATCGCTCAAGCGAGAGCTGGAGATCACGACCAGATGAAGCCAACAGGACCACGTCATCTGCAAAAAGCAGGGACCCAATCCTGAGGTCACCAAGTCGGATCCCCTCAACACCTCGGCTGCGCCTAGAAATTCTGTCCATATAAGTTATGAACAGAATCGGTGATAAAGGGCAGCCTTGGCGGAGTCCAACCCTCACCGGAAACGAATCCGACTTACTACCGGCAATGCGGACCAAGCTCTGACACCTGTCGTACAGGGACCGGACAGCTAATACAAGTGGGTCCGGTACCCCATACTCCCGGAGTACCCCCCACAGGAGCCCCCGGGGGACACGGTCGAATGCCTTCTCCAGGTCCACAAAGCACATGTAGACTGGTTGGGCAAACTCCCATGCCCCCTCCAGGACCCCAAAGAGGGTATAGAGCTGGTCCACTGTTCCGCGACCAGGACGAAAACCACACTGCTCCTCCTCAATCCGGGATTCGACTATCCGGTGGACCCTCCTCTCCAGGACCCCTGAATAGACCTTACCAGGGAGGCTGAGGAGTGTGATTCCCCTGTAACTGGAACACACCCTCCGGTCCCCATTCTTAAAAAGGGGGACCACCACCCCAGTCTGCCAATCCAGCGGTACTGCCCCCGATGTCCACGCAATGCTGCAGAGGCGTCTCAGCCAGGACAGCCCCACAGCATCCAGAGCCTTAAGGAACTCCGGGCGGATCTCATCCACCCCCGGGGCCTTGCCGCCAAGGAGCTTTTTGACCACCTCAGCGACTTCAGCCCCAGAGATAGGAGAGTCCACCCCTAAGTCCCCCAGCTCTGCTTCCTCATCGGAAGACGTGTTGGTAGGATTGAGGAGGTCTTCGAAGTATTCCCTCCACCGACCCACAACGTCCCGAGTTGAGGTCAGCAGCTCCCCACCTCCACTGTACACAGTATTGATGGAGCACTGCTTCCCCCTCCTGAGCCGCCGGATGGTGGACCAGAATCACCTCAAAGCCGTCCGGAAGTCTTTCTCCATGGCCTCGCCGAACTCCTCCCATGCCCGAGTTTTTGCCTTGGCGACAGCCGAAGCCGCATGCCGCTTAGCCCGCCGGTACCCATCAGCTGCCTCCAGAGTCCCACAGGCCAAGAAGGCCCGATAGGACTCCTTCTTCAGCTTGACGGCATCCCTCACTGCTGGTGTCCACCAACGAGTCCTGGGATTACCGCCACGACAGGCACCAACGACCTTACAGCCACAGCTCCGGCTGGCCGCCTCAGCAATAGAGGCACGGAACACAGCCCATTCGGACTCAATGTCCCCCGCCTCACTCGGGACATGGTTGAAGCTCTGCTGAAGGTGGGAGTTGAAGCTCGCTCTGACCGGGGACTCAGCCAGACGTTCCCAGCAGACCCTCACAACATGTTTGGGCCTCCCAGATCTGACCGGCCTCCTCCCCCACCATCTGAGCCAACTCACCACCAGGTGGTGATCAGTTGACAGCTCCGCCCCCCTCTTCACCCGAGTGTCCAAGGCATGTGGCCGCAGGTCCGACGATACGACTACAAAATCCATCATCGAACTGCGGTCCAGGGAGTTCGGTGCATAAGCACAGACAACAGTCAGGACCCGTCCCCCCACCCGGAGGCGGAGGGAAACTACCCTTTCATCCACCGGGGTAAACCCCAACGTGCAGGCACCAAGCTGGGGGCTGATGAGAATGTCCACACCTGCTCGGCGCCTCTCACCATGAGCAACTCCAGAGTGGAAGAAGGTCCAGCCCCTCTCGAGGGTTCTGGTTCCAGAGCCCAAGCCATGCGTCGAGGTGAGTCCAACTATATCTAGTCGGAACCGCTCAACCTCGCGCACAAGCTCAGGCTCCTTCCCCACCAGAGAGGTGACGTTCCACGTCCCTAGAGCCAGCTTCTGCAGCCGGGGATCGGACCGCCAGGGTCCCCGCCCCTTGCTGCCGCCCAGCTCACATTGCACCCGACCCCTACGGCTCCTCCCACAGATGGTGAGCCCACGGGAGGTGGGGCCCATGTAACCCTTTCGGGCTGAGCCCGACCGGGCCCCATGGGTAAAGGCCCCGCCACCAGACGCTCGCTCTCGTACCCCACCTCCAGGCCTGGCTCCAGAAGGGGGTCCCGGTAACTCGCGTCCGGGCAAGGGAACATTTATGCCCAGGTTTGTTGTCGTCATAGGGGTCAATGACAACTGTGGGTGGAGTGAATTTTTTTCTAACTCGCCCGTTTAAAAGTAATTTAATTTCGAAGTTCGTTATATTTAGGGGCGTGTCCTTTTGATTGACAGGTACCTATCTCCAACTTGAAGTCAGAAGAACGAAGAACAACCGCGGTTTTTAGCTGGTTAACAACGTGACTTAGCTTTAGCCCGCTTACCTCCGTTAGCTGGTTAGCTCCTGTTATCTCCGGGTTAGCTCTGTTAGCTCTTAGCTACAGAAAGCTCGGAGTTCGCTCGATGTCAATCATCCACCATGACGCTCACAGCCCCCCTCTCAGCTCCACCTCTTTGCCCATATTTGTATTTTCCGGGTGAGACGACACGCATGACGCTGCCAAGATGGTGATGGTAGGAACCGCCCACCGAGCTTCAATTCAGCTCTTCAGAAACCTACGGGTGACGACACGGAGGCTCCGCCCATCTTTTATATACAGTCTATGAATTAACAGAACAAACCGCCAAACAATGCATCAACTTTTCTCTCTTTCTTCATTTTTAGGAATGTCGGAGGAACGAGATGCTGCTGTCCAAGTTGAGAGCTAAAGGAGCTTCGTAGCAGCCTGCTTCTGCTGGCTTTTTATGGACATGAGCCGTCCCTCTCAGCATTCTCATCACTGTATCATTCCACCTGACATGAAGGTCTAGATCTTATGGTTTCATCTCCACCGTGTTCCTCCATGTTACAGCAGACTGGATGAAGGAACGGCAGACATTCATCAGCACATAGAAGTTCTGTAACAGTAATAATAATCTTTCTGCTGTGGACATGCAGCAGTTTAGATGTGTAAATGTTCCTGTCGGCCATATTAAATCTGTCTTTACTGCAACTTTCTTAAATAAACTGAATAAAAACTTGTTGAATTGTTTTCTGAAGGACATTATTTTAAGACTTGGGGCCTCATTTATAAATCTGTCCCACAAAACCCGCCATACGCCAATTGTAGTCAACTTCTGTTATTTATAAAAGCAGGACTTGGCGGTAAAACGTCCCGACCTCCACGCCAACTCTGACCCTGGCGTACGACAACATCTGGAGAAACGGGAAACGGCGATACCAAAGGCAGAAAATAAATCCAAAGAAATGTGAAATTTAAGACATTTAATATCAAATATTAACTTTAACACATGCATTAACAGCATTAAAAATAAAAAGAAAATGCTAATTTGATACTCAACCACGAAAAAGAATTTATATTTACATCAGATAAATAATGAAAACGGCAACCTCAGGGGCCTCATAAAACTGCATAGCAACTATAGACATCATATATACACAGACGCTGCGCAGCATCACGCTGCCTATAGAGCTGACATCTCATCGGGCCGCCATCTGGGATGGGTCTCCATACGCCTCTATAGGCCCGACCACAACAATAACTTCACCTATTTTACCTGATTTTTCTCAGTTTGGTTTGTTACAAAGGACAGAGATATTATGATTGTTAAGATCACAGTGAAACATTAAAAACCGCATGCTGTTCTGCTAAAATATGTTTTTTATATTCGTATTTAAGACATAAGGTAGCTGCAATATAAATAAATGTATAAATGATTTTGATATGACCATGTTTGATTGTTTATTGATGCATTTGGATTTATTTTTACCTGGTCAAATAAATTATTATTCAACCTTGTGAAACGTAATTCCACACGATCTGCTTTCAATATTTCGTTGGTTATTGCAACTGTGTGCTGAAGAAAATACAGGAATAGTTGCTGCTTTCTCTTGACTATGGTTGACTCTTTTATTTACATTTATTAATTTATCAATATGATATACAATGTACAATAAAGTATTGTATCAAAACTGCAATTCAGAAGTTACCCAGAAAAACACTTGGAGAGCGCAAACCTCTGTCAAGGTATTTAGAAAGTTCCTGGATCCAAACTGTGATCCAGATCACCACCAGAATCAGTTCTTCCTTTTCACGTTTCCAACAAGTCCTGAAAATTTCATGATAATCCCTCCATAACATTTTAATTTATCTTGAACACAAGCAGATAAAGCCGGTAAAAACATAACCTCCTTGGTGGAGGTAATTATGCTACCATGTAAAACTCTCTTTGTGAAACATCAATATCATATTTTTCCATAAACACCTCATAGGAGTAAAATTTATCATTTGAATGAAATTAAATGAAAAATGCTTCATTAATCCTCAAAGGGAAATCCAATATTGTAGTATATAATAATAATAACTAGAGGAGGTCTTGTTCCGGAGGCTGATGGCTGCTGGCAGGAATGATCTTCTGTAACTTTCAGTCTTACATGGGACCTGAAGAAGCCTCTCACTGAACACACTTTGTTGTTTCATCACTGTGTTGTGGAGAGGGTGTGAAGAATCCTCCATCATCTTCATCAGCTTGTGCAGCATTCTTCTTTGGACAATCAGCTCCAGCGGCTCCAGAGTTACTCCAAGCACAGAAGCAGCTTTCTGGATCAGTTTGTTGATTCTCTTCAAGTCTCTGGTTCTGATGCTACTACCCCAGCAGATGCTGCAAAGCTGACTGCACTCTCCACAACAGACTTATAGAAGATATGCAACATCTTGGTGCAGACGTTAAACCATCTCAGCTTCCTTAAGAAGTACAGTCTGCTCTGACCTTTCTTGTAGATGTAGTCAGTGTTGCATTTCCAGTCCAGTTTGTTGTCCAGCTGAACTCCAAGATACTTGTATTCCTCCACCACCTCCACCTCCTCTCCCAGGATGGAAACAGTGCTTTGTTTATTCTTCTTCCTCCTGAAGTCAACAATCATCTCTTTTGTTTTGCTGCTATTTAATATGAGATGATTTACATTTAGGCAAGGCAAGTTTATTTGTACAGCATCTTTCATGTACAAGACAATTCAAAGTGCTTCACATGAAACATTAAAATATTACAGAAAAAAGCAGAAAACACAAACAGCAAAATCACAACAAAATAATAATAAATTATATTAAAATAATTAAAATCAGAATTAAAAGTTACTGTGCAGATTTCTTGCAGGTGCATGAGAAAAGAAATACTTTTAAACTGGATTTAAAAGCATTTCACCCCCCGTCACCCCCTCCCTGAGCCGTCACCTTATCGTGGTGGAGGGGTTTGTGCGTCCCGAAGATCCTAGCAGCTATGTTGTGGGGGGCTTTATGCCCCTGGTAGGGTCACCCATGGCAAACAGGTGTCTAGGGGAGGGACCAGACCAAGCACGGCTCATTGACCCCTATGATGACGACCAACCTGGGCATAAATGTTCCCTTGCCCGGACGCGGGTTACCAGGGCCCCTTCTCTGGAGCCAGGCCAGGAGGTTGGGTACGAGAGCAAGCGTCTGGTGGCCGGGCCTTTACCCATGGGGCCCGGTCGGGCTCAGCCCGAAAGGGTTACATGGGCCCCACCTCCCGTGGGCTCACCATCTGCGGGAGGAGCCGTAGGGGTCGGGTGCAGTGTGAGCTGGGCGGCAGCAGGAGGCGGGGACCCTGGCGGTCCGATCCCCGGCTGCAGAAGCTGGCTCTAGGGACGTGGAACGTCACCTCTCTGGTGGGGAAGGAGCCTGAGCTTGTGCGCGAGGTTGAGCGGTTCCGGCTAGATATAGTTGGACTCACCTCGACGCATGGCTTGGGCTCTGGAACCAGAACCCTCGAGAGGGGCTGGACCTTCTTCCACTCTGGAGTTGCTCATGTTGAGAGGCGCCGAGCAGGTGTGGGCATTCTCATCAGCCCCCAGCTTGGTGCCTGCACGTTGGGGTTTACCCCGTGGATGAAAGGGTAGTTTCCCTCCGCCTCCGGGTGGGGGGACGGGTCCTGACTGTTGTCTGTGCTTATGCACCGAACAGCAGTTCAGAGTACCCACCCTTTCTGGAGTCCTTGGAGGGAGTGCTGGAGGGTGCTCCTTCTGGGGACTCCATTGTTCTGCTGGGGGACTTCAATGCTCACGTGGGCAATGACAGTGAGACCTGGAGGGGAGTGATTGGGAGGCATGGTCCCCCCCCTCTGAACCCAAATGGTGTTTTGTTATTGGACTTCTGTGCCAACACCATGTTCCAACATCAGAGTGTCCATATGTACACCTGGCATCAGGATTCCCTGGGCTGCAGTTCGATGATCGATTTTGTAGTCGTATCGTCGGACCTGCGGCCACATGCCTTGGACACTCGGGTGAAGAGGGGGGCGGAGCTGTCAACTGATCACCACCTGGTGGTGAGTTGGCTCAGATGGTGGGGGAGGAAGCCGGTCAGAGCTGGCAGGCCCAAACATGTTGTGAGGGTCTGCTGGGAACGTCTGGCTGAGTCCCCCGTCAGAGCGAGCTTCAACTCCCACCTTCAGCAGAGCTTCGAACATGTCCCGAGTGAGGTGGGGGACATTGAGTCCGAATGGGCTGTGTTCCGTGCCTCTATTGCTGAGGCGGCCGGCCGGAGCTGTGGCTGCAAGGTCGTTGGTGCCTGTCGTTGCGGTAATCCCAGGACTCGTTGGTGGACACCAGCAGTGAGGGATGCCGTCAAGCTGAAGAAGGAGTCCTATCGGGCCTTCTTGGCCTGTGGGACTCTGGAGGCAGCTGATGGGTACCGGCGGGCTAAGCGGCATGCAGCCTCAGCTGTTGCCGAGGCAAAAACTCAGGCATGGGAGGAGTTTGGCGAGGCCATGGAGAAAGACTTCTGGACGGCTTCGGGGAGATTCTGGTCCACCATCCGGCGGCTCAGGAGGGGGAAGCAGTGCTCCATCAATACTGTGTACAGTGGAGGTGGGGAGCTGCTGACCTCAACTCAGGACGTAGTGGGTCGGTGGAAGGAATACTTCGAAGACCTCCTCAATCCTACCAACACGTCTTCCGATGAGGAAGCAGAGCTGGGGGACTCAGGGGTGGACTCTCCTATCTCTGGGGCTGAAGTCGCTGAGGTGGTCAAAAAGCTCCTTGGCGGCAAGGCCCCGGGGGTGGATGAGATCCGCCCGGAGTTCCTTAAGGCTCTGGATGCTGTGGGGCTGTCCTGGCTGACATGCCTCTGCAGCATTGCGTGGACATCAGGGGCAGTACAGCTGGATTGGCAGACTGGGGTGGTGGTCCCCCTTTTTAAGAAGGGGGACCGGAGGGTGTGTTCCAATTACAGGGGAATCACACTCCTCAGCCTCCCTGGTAAGGTCTATCCAGGGGTCCTGGAGAGGAGGGTCCGCCGGATAGTCGAATCTCGGATTACGACAGGTGTCAGAGCTTGGTCCACATTGCCGGTAGTAAGTCGGATTCGTTTCCGGTGAGGGTTGGACTCCGCCAAGGCTGCCCTTTATCACCGATTCTGTTCATAATTTATATGGACAGAATTTCTAGGCACAGTCGAGGTGTTGAGGGGATCCGACTTGGTGGCCTCAGGATTGGGTCTCTGCTTTTTGCAGATGACGTGGTCCTGTTGGCTTCATCTGGTCGTGATCTCCAGCTCTTGTTTGAGCAATTCGCGGCCGAGTGTGAAGCGGCTGGGATGAGAATCAGCACCTCCAAATCTGAGACCATGGTCCTCAGCCGGAACAGGGTGGATTGCCCTCTCCGGGTTGGGAGTCAGGTCCTGCCTCAAGTGGAGGAGTTTAAATATCTCGGGGTCTTGTTCACGAGTGAGAGAAGGATGGAGCGCGGGATCGACAGACGGATCGGTGCGGCGTCTGCAGTAATGCGGACTCTGCGCCGGTCTGTCGTGGTGAAGAAGGAGCTGAGCCAGAAGGCGAAGCTCTTGATTTACCCGTCGATCTACGTTCCTTCCCTCACCTATGGTCATGAGCTGTGGGTCGTGACCGAAAGAAGGAGATCTCGTATACAGGCGGCTGAAATGAGTTTCTTCCGCAAGGTGGCCGGGCTCTCCCTTAGAGATAGGGTGAGGAGCTCGGTCATCCGGGAGGAGATCAGAGGAGAGCCGCTGCTCCTCCGCATCGAGAGGAACCAGTTGAGGTGGCTCGGGCATCTGGTCAGGATGCCTCCTGGACCTCCCTGGTGAGGTGTTCCAGGCACGTCCCTCTGGGAGAAGACCCCGGGGAAGACCCAGGACACGCTGGAGGGATTATATCTCTCGGCTGGCCTGGGAACGCCTCAGGATCCCCCCGCAGAGTTGGCAAATGTAGCTGGGGAGAGGGAAGTCTGGGCTTCCCTGCTTAGGCTGCTGCCCCCGCGACCCGACTCCGGATAAGTGGCAGAAGATGGATGGATGGATTTAAAAGTTTCTACATGTGGTTAGAGTTTAATCTCCACTGGAGGCTAAATGCTGCTTCTCTATGTTTAGTCTGGACCCTGGTCTGGTCTCAGGTCTGGTCCCTGTTCTGGTCCCTGGTCTTTTCACTGATCTGGACTCTGGTCTGGTCCCTGGTCTGGTCTCAGGTCTGGTCCTTGGTCTGGTCCCTGGTCTTTTCACTGATCTGGACTCTGGTCTGGTCTCTGGTCCAGTCTCCGGTCTGTTCACTGATCTGGACTCTGGTCTGGTCTCTGGTCCAGTCTCCGGTCTGTTCACTGATCTGGACTCTGGTCTGGTCTCTGGTCCAGTCTCCAGTCTGTTCACTGATCTGGACTCTGGTCTGGACGAGTTGACCCAAGTCTTTGGATCGAAGAGCTCTGCTTGATTTATATTCCCTGAATGTAACACAGGTCGATTCTGGTCCTAAACCATTCTGAGATTTGTAAACAATCAACAGGGCTTTGAAATCTATCTTGTGATAGACTGGAAACCAGTATAAAGATGTTAAAACTGGTGTGATGTGTTCAGACCTTAGTTCTAGTTAAAGCTCTTAAGTTAAAGCAGCATTCTGGATGAGCTGCAGATGTTTAATGCTCTTTTTAGGAAGTAATCCAGTCTACTGGTTTTACTGGGAAGTCCTGTTAAAAGACCGTTACAGTAATCCAGCCTACTGGTTTTACTGGAAAGTCCTGTTAAAAGACAGATACAGTAATCCAGTCTACTGGTTTTACTGGGAAGTCCTGTTTAAAGACCGTTACAGGGATCCAGTCTACTGGTTTTACTGGGAAGTCCTGTTAAAAGACAGATACAGTAATCCAGTCTACTGGTTTTACTGGGAAGTCCTGTTAAAAGACCGTTACAGGGATCCAGTCTACTGGTTTTACTGGGAAGTCCTGTTAAAAGACAGATACAGTAATCCAGTCTACTGGTTTTACTGGGAAGTCCTGTTTAAAGACCGTTACAGGGATCCAGTCTACTGGTTTTACTGGGAAGTCCTGTTAAAAGACCGTTACAGTAATCCAGTCTGCTGAAGATGACTGCATGGAGGAGTTTCTCCCGATCTTTCTGGGAGACTAAACCTTTAATTCTGTTGATGTTTCTCAGTTGGTAAAAAGCTCCTTAGTGAAGGATGTGGCTCCTGAAAGTCAGATCTGAGTCTATCAACACTCCAAGCTTCCAGACTTGATTGGTGGTTTTGAGAGCTCAAGTCTCCAGGTGTTTACCAACGCTGACCCTCATCTCTTTGCTACCAAACAGGATAATCTCAGTTTTGTCTTCATTTAACTGAAGAAAATTCTCTCACCCAGATGTTTATTTGCTTCAAACACAGTAAGTCTATTGGACTGTGGTCATCTGGTGACAAAGACACACAAAGCTGCGTGTCGTCTGCATAACTGTGATAATTGATGTTAAAGTTCTGTATTATTTGACCCAAAGGGAGCATATACAAGTTGAACAGAAGAGGTCAAAGGACTGACCCCTGAGGTACTCCACAGGTTATGGCCACTCGCTCAGATTCATAGCTGTCAATCGAAGAAAGTAACTCCGGCCTTCCACATAGGGCCGGAACCAGTTAAGGACCACTCCAAAAAATCCAACCCAGTTTTCCAGCCTGTCCAACAGAATTCTGTGATCTACAGTATCAAATGTAGCACTGAGATCTAGCAGAACCAGAAGTGATACTTGACCAGAATCCATATTCAACCCAATATCATGTAAGACTTTGACCAGAGCCATTTCATCCATTTCATTCCATTCTAGATTGCGCCATCTGTTAGCAGCAAATTGTTGTAGCTCTGACTTGCTATCTTGATTTTTTTAAAAGTACAAACTCTTCTCATATAGATATTACCTCAAATTAGGTCTTTTTTTCTGAGGATTTCACGCCGGTTCGGAGGGTGTGCTGCAAGGAAGATTTTTCTGCATATTTTTGCTCTTTCAAGACTTGTTATGATGAGTCTCCATGGCAACGAAAGACTTGTTTACAATCAGGATCAACTGATTAACCTCTCCCAAATCAGGATTATCAGCGAAACAACACATCAAATCCCGATGGAGTTGAAAAGAAAGAGAAGAGGATGCAGAGCAGGAGTGAAACAATGGAGAAAGTGATGGAGCATTAAACCATTTCTCCCAACAGTCCTCATGGGTAATGTGAGATCGCTAGCTAACAAAACGGACGAGCTCCAGATGCTAACAAGGTCTCAGAAAGAATACAGAGAGTGCAGTATTATGTGCTTCACCGAGACATGGCTGCATGAACACATCCCTGACTGTAATGTGTCTGTACCGGGCTTTAAAACGGTCCGTGCAGACCGCAGTAGACAACACAGCGGAAAGCTAAAGGGTGGTGGAATTGCAGTGCTGGTTAACCAGCGTTGGTGTCATCCTGGACATGTTACTGTCAAGGAGAAGATATGCACAAGGGACATGGAACTGTTAGCTGTGACCTTCCGTCCATATTATTTACCCAGAGAGTTTACCTGTGTTATTCTGGTAGCGGTTTATATAATACCTGGTACCGCACCAGACACAGCCTGTGACGTCATCAGCTCCGTTGTTGCTCGGCTACAAACACAGCATCCAAACTCATTCATGGCGATCTCCGGAGACTTCAACAACGTCTCCCTCTCTGCAACTCTACCAACATTCCAGCAGTTTGTCAGCTGCTCCACCAGAGAAAATAAGATGTTGGACTTATTTTATGCAAATATGAATAATGGATCCAGTTGTTCTGCCCTGCCTCCTTTAGGAAGATCTGACCATAATCTGGTTCTTCTCACCTCCACCTACAAGCCCATCGTTCAGCAGCAACCAGTCATCACAAAGACTATCAAAATCTGGTCTGCTGAAGCTGAAGATGCTCTTAGAGGAGGCTTTGAGGCTACAGACTGGAACGTCCTCTGTGAACCTCATGGAGACGACATCAACGCCATGACTGAGTGTGGGACAGATTACATAAACTTCTGTGTGGACAGCATCGTCCCAACAAGAACAGTGAGGTGCTTCCCCAATAACAAACCCTGGATCACCAGTGACCTGAAAAAGCTGCTGAACATCAAAAAGAAAGCCTTCAGGGATGGAGACAGGGAGTTATTGAGGGCAACACAAAAACAACTTAAAACACAAACTAAGAAGTGCAAGGAGGACTACAGGAAGAAGTTAGAAAGTCAGCTCCAGCAGAATAACCTGAGGGATGTGTGGTCTGGAATGAAGAAGATCACCGGCTTCAAGTTAAAGGGGGACCAGCCTGATGGAGGTCTGGACAGAGCTAATGAGCTGAACATATTCTTCAACAGGTTCAGTTCACCCCCTACCTCCAGCCCAACAGACCACACACCCTCCATAAGCCCACTGCTTTCCTGTCACGCCTCCAATCTGTTACCCTGCAGCTCAGTCATGGACCAGAACACAGCTTCATCTCCCTCCACATCAGGACATCCTGAGACCTCCACCTTGTTTGTCTCCTGCAATCAGGTTAAGAAGCAACTTGAGAAACTGAACCAGAACAAGGCTGCAGGTCCAGATGGTGTCAGTCCCAGAGTTCTCAAGACCTGCTCAGAACAACTATGTCCGATTCTCCAGCACCTTTTCAACACCAGTCTGAGACAAAATAGAGTCCCAGTGCTGTGGAAAACCTCCTGCCTTGTTCCAGTGCCTAAAAAAACACAACCAGCTGAACCAAGTGACTACAGACCAGTTGCCCTGACATCTCACATCATGAAAGTCCTGGAGAGACTCTTACTGGCTCACCTCAACAAGCAAGTAAACACCTTTCAGGACCCATTCCAGTTTGCATATTGTAATGGACTTGGGGTTGAAGATACCATCATATACCTGCTCCAGAGAGCACACTCTCATCTGGACCATTCAGGCAGCACTCTGAGGGTCATGTTCTTTCATTTCTCAGTGCTTTTAATACCATTCAGCCTGCTTTGTTATGTGAGAAGCTCCATAAATTCCAGGTGGATACCTCCACAACCACCTGGATCTATGACTACCTCACAAACAGACCCCAGTTTGTGAGACTGAAAGGTTGTGTGTCTGAGATGGAGGTCAGCAGCACTGGTGCATTTAATTCATTTCATTTCAGTGCTGTGATGAGGTCGAAAGCCAGACTGAAATTTATCAAGATTTTTACTTTCATTTAAGAAGACATTCAGCTGATTGAACACAACTTTCTCAGTTATCTTGGATATAAAAGAGAGGTTAGAGACAGGTCCGTAGTTGTTCATGACAGAGGCATCCAGAGACCTTTTCTTTAGGAGGCTTAATAGCAGCTATCTTTAGAGACTTGGGGAAAATACCTGATGCCAGTGAGCTGTTGACAATAAGCAGCAGATCGTTTTCTACAGAGGTAAAAACTACTTTTAAGAAGTTGGATGGTATCATGTCCAAAGAGCATGTTGTTGATTTCAGATGCGAAATTGTTTCCTATAGAATTTTTAAATCAATCAAATTAAATTCTGACATAACATCAGAGTTATTTCTAAGTTTTGGACACAGGCTAGCTTTCTTGTTTGAATATATGAGATTTATATTTTGTTGAATTGTTTTAATTTTTCCACTAAAAAAGTGATTAAATTTATGGCAGTTCCCAGTGGAGAGGAGGTCTGGGCTGAACTGTTTAGGAGGATTTGCAAGTTTTTCTATCATAGCAAACAGAGTGCGGGAATTGTTGACATTCTTGTTCATCATATGAGACAGATACCGCTCTCTGGCCCTGCACAGCTCATTGTTATAATCTCACCGGCTTTGTTTGTACAGCTCATAATGGATCGTAAGGTTTGCTTTCCTCCACTTACATTCTGCTTTTCTGCATTCTCTTTTTAGGTTTATAACCATATTGGTATTTTGCCATGGTGTCTTCTGTTTGCTTAAGTTACTCTTGATTCTTATCGGTGCTACAGCATCCATCACATTCAAGATTTTCAGATTGAAATTATCCAGGAGTCCATCCACTGACTCTGCAGTCGTTGTTGGCAACAGAACTACGGCCTTGATAAACTCTGCACTTGTTGTTTCATTAATGAACCTTTTCCTAACAGAGAAGCAGGATGTTTAACCATTCTGGGTGATCAGTAAGTTAAACAAGATACAGAAATGGTCTGACAAGGCCAAATCAGAAACTGCAACAGAGGAAATATCAACACCTTTAGAAATAACCAGGTCCAGAATGTGACCTTGAATGTGAGTCGCCTGTTGCCTTGAACCAAACATGTCCAATACAGGAGAAAATTATTGGGCAAACCATCTGTTAAATTATCTATGTGAATGTTAAAATCACCTGATAAGATAGTAATTAAAAGGAGTAGTGACGTCCCAACAGCGTGACGCAGATGAGCAACAACTAATCTGGATCCAGATAGATCTGGATGCACTCCATCAGGTCTGAAATGTTCCTTACAGTTACAAAAGATATTGAAGTTATTGATGAACTTTATCCCATGGGCCATACATGTATTGATAGCCAAGTGTTCAGACCCAGAAGTCTGCTGAAAACTTCAGTTCCTTTCCCTGCTGTAGGAATGGGGCCTGAAATGAAAACATGGTCTGATCCAGAGTGACATATTTCCTCCAACAGCAGAGAAAAGTCTTTCTTTAGGATCTCAGAACCAGTTTTCCTCCTCAGAATATCATGAGACCCCATGTGGACAATGATCTCAATGCCATCTGGATGCGAAGACAGAGCGGTCGACAAGATTTCTGTCAGTTCCTTGACTGATCCATCAGAAAAAGTTATATTTTCTGTCTTTGCCATTCTTACATGCTGCGTTATGGAGATTCCATAGTTAGGATTGGATCTATTTATTTTATGGTGGGGTTAGTGAGGGTGTCTCTAGTTGTCCTGGTTGTGGACTTTTGACCTCTCCTTATATCTTGGTTTTCCCTTGGCTGAGTTTTGGGACCATTTCTCACATTCTTTTTATCATCCATTTACTTGGAGTCAACAGATCATATCTTATGCAGTGAGATTTCAGGTGGTAGAGTGAGTGCTGGAGCTCTAAATTTTCTGCTGGTTTTACCTTTGCGACGGATAACATCAGAGGCACCAATATGGTTCTAGTAGGAGAGATCCGTTTGAGCATCCGGGTTTGGATCTTCCTCAGCTGTTCTTATGTCATCTGGACAAATCCATGGAAGTGTGTCAGCCAGATCTGTAGCGGGAGGCTCCACATCTGATGTGCTCCCGTGTACAAAACTTTGAGTTAGTCCATTTGAAGGCTCAACAGCTTGGACAGGCGCTGAAAATGAGTCAATAAATTCCTCATTTACACGAACTCCTTGTTGTGTTTTAATCCTCTTCTCAAGCTCTGTTATCCTCAAAGATAGTTGCTTACACTCAGTGCAGCTCACTGAGACAGGATTGGGAGATATTCCACTTGTGATCCGAAGACAAACAGTAAAATATGTAGTTCCTGTGTTTTATAAGTTACCAGCAGTCTTCGTTTCTTTCATTCTTGGCAGTAAATATAAGCAAAAAAAACAGTAAATAAAAAAAAAAAAAACTCAGAAAAATGACAGGAGAAGAGAGAGCAAAGCAGAAAAGCATCTGCACAGCAGCAAAGCAGGAAGTTTACATTTAGTAGATTATTCACTGTGTTAACATTATTTATACACCAGTTATGTAGAAAAGTGTTTTGTTTGTGTGTAATATATACGCGTTGTTCCACAGAAAACAGTTATGTGGGGAAACTACGTTGATTCTGCAGCAAGACTCGAAAGTGGAAACCCATCCAATATGGCGGCGACGCTGGTCCACTCTCCAGCGCTCAACGAGGCATCTATGTATATATGATGTCTATGACAGCAGATTGTCACGCCCACATGTTGGCTATAAAAAGTCAGGCGAACGTCCTGATAAATATTAATAGATCTTATCAAGGGCGTAGCCATCATTTTAGAAGTGAGGGCGACAAATTGCTTAGATCTATAGAATGATTTATCATCCTCTCGCATTCAATTAATCAATCAAAACAATTTGTAGAGCACTTTCACAATCAAAGAGGTAACCAAAGTGCTTTTTCAATTGCGTCTATCCTTAGCGGCTACAGAAGCACATAACTATCACCAGCACAGCACCAGGGAACCAACTTTAGTTCTTTAGGATGATAAACGATCAAACTCTAAAGTCAAAATCTAGAATCTAAAGCTGCTAAACTGGTTGAGTTGACAGAGAATGACCCTGGAGCGTCTACAGGGAGAGGAGGAAGATTATTATGGTCCAAATGACGAGACTGAAAACAAAAAGTTTGGTAAAACACCGTTCCTGTTTAAATATATCAGCACCAAAATGACAAGGAAGTGACACGGCAACAGGCTGATGAGCCGCATCATTTAATATAATAAGAAGTGACCCCAACAATAAACATGTCAAAATTAAGATGTAGCTATTTAATCATTTATTTTATCTTTTATTGTATCATCAGTGATGACAGCACAGATGTGTAAAATGAATCAGTTAAAAAGAATGTTATAACCAATGCCTGCTGCCTGATACAGCAGTAGTATATTTGCAAACAAATGAATAATAAACAAATATTGTCTCTGAAATGACAGATAAATTACATCTGTGTATTTCCTTTTTGAACTCAGTGAATCAAAGATTACAGGCTCTGCCTAAAAACACTACATTACAAAATAACATAATGAGCTCTAAAATACACTCAAGCAGAAACAGTAATATGATCAAAATAAATAACAATTTGTCATGAAATTGTTGTGAAATTTAATCTCAAAATCCCTTTGATGCTACCAATATTTCCACTCAGTCTGTTATAACAGAGACTTTCTAAAGCAGGACTTTGGTTATAATTTCTTCTGCTGTGAGGACCATCCATGTGCATCCCTGCTGCTGACCTCTGGACCACTGTTTCTTTAGAACAATGTTACTTCCATAAGAGAAAAAAGTACCCATCCAAATAATTACTTGAGTAAGAATAAAAATCTAAAAAAAAAAAACTACTGAAATGCTGTGTAGCCTAACATCTGATTTTATGAGTAACATTTATGTAATTCTTCAATCAAAATAATAAACAGCAATCATAAAACTCATTTACTTTAAACTTTAAATAACACAAATAAATTAAATCTGTACAAATATGATAGTCAAAGGAAGACAAATAAATTTATATTCTTATTTTCTATCTAGAAGTGAGTAATCTTACAGACGCC
The DNA here is from genome assembly GCF_933228915.1 of Telmatherina bonti. NCBI lineage: Eukaryota > Metazoa > Chordata > Actinopteri > Atheriniformes > Telmatherinidae > Telmatherina > Telmatherina bonti. Next base: position 36,953,209 of record NC_136613.1, on the reverse strand, counting down.
TAAATAGTAGCCTAACTTTACTTGAGAGCAGCTAATAATTAATGCATAATAATTATTACTTTGGAATAAAAATACTCAAATAAAAACATGTTTGCAACAAAATATCTCTCAAGAGTACTATTTACCAAAGACTTTATTAAACGTAGTAAATCCTACTACCTCTGCCTTAACTAGCTAGCTGAGCTAAGTTAACTAACATCATCTTTTAAACATCTGTCATCTTTTAAAATCCACACGGTGACATAAATATTACAGAACATCTCCGTTTCAGGTAAACAGCGTCTATATTCAGCAGCATGTCTCATCTTATGCGGTTTGTTTGGAAGAAACTGTCTTAGTTTTTTTTCTCTTAGCTGGTTTGCTATTTGAAGATGATAATCACATTAAAGACAGGCTTCTCTGTTTACACTGTGTTTGTTATTAGCTGCCATAGCTTCTCCTTCTAGTGATGTGTTTAGGTGCGACTCGGAAAACAAGTTTCAGAATGTAAATTAAAAAAAGGTAATTAAGTGGTTATAATGGCAGTAAAAAGTCCAGAGGACAGAGATGCGAAGTGAGAGGGACATGACCCCTGTGTACCCCGCGTCCGCTAGGTGCATGGATCTTATTATGTAATGAAAACATCAACAACTAAAATATGTTCTGAAATGAAGCAGTTTTACGTTTTATAAAAGCCAGCTCACACAATTTTTAAGTTGTACAGAAGCTGCCATAATGATAAAGTTTTAAATGAATAATTGCTATTAAAATGACGTGGTTGCCGATCAGTATCGTCCAGCTATGATCAGCTACGTCAGTTTTCCTCCACCTGCAGATGTACAGGACATGAAGTGGTTGGATATAAAATAAACCCAAATGCGTAAAATAAATAAATAAATAAATAAATAAATAAATAAATAAATAAATAAATATATATATATATATATATATATATATATATATATATATATATACATATATATACATATATATATATATATATATATATGTATATATATATATATATATATACATATATATACATATATATACACACACCCACAACCACCTACCTGACTGTGTCCCAGGCTGTCAGGTCCCCAGAAAATCTCACGCGATCCCACGTAGCCACTTTAGTCCGCTCATGCCACTTGTCAGGTAGCAGACTAGTAGGGGTGCACACCTAATGGTTTCACAGCCAATACTGGCAGCAAGTCACAGGTGGGAAAACTTACCGGAGTGTCGTCTACATCCGCTGGGGGGGTTTCTATATGTTCAACTGTTGGAATGTGTGTGGGGTTATATTCATGAACTCTTGTCTATGCTGCTTGTCTATGTTGTCTATATATTGTTGGGGGGACATGTGGGAATCCCGGTTATCGGTAGTAATTGGGGAAGTTCCTGGGGAGGCTTTGTGTTTTTAAGACGTTCATTCAGAACAGAACGGGGTGGAGAGTGAGGAGTTAATCGGAGAAGATTTGTGTGAGTAATGGGGAGAGTAATTGATGGTATGCAGAGTGGACAACCACTGTAAATACAAACTTGTAAAAAGTGTAAATACCTGGCTTGTCACTGTAAATATCGCTGCACTGTGGAGATTGGAGAGCACAATAAAAACCACCCCAGAAAAGGAGCCACAACTTCGCCACATAATTGTACAGCATACAGAACCCTGTCACAATTTTGTTACGCAGGGACGCAGGTAGGGTCCAAAGAACGGACACGAGTTCCAGAAAATGATTTATTTGTTATTTCTTGTTCCGATGATCTCATAGTGTAGAAAGGCTGGTTGGCAGGCTGGCAGGAGGGAAGCAGATAATCAGGGGCGTATGCGGGTAGACAGACAGACAGCCAGGCAGGCAAGCGGGCAGAAAACAGGCAGGATCTCTGACAAGGAAGAATACAGGACAGGTTACTAAACTGAGAATTGATGACTTGTTGGACCTCAAAGGGTCCAAGGCGGTTTCAGCCTGATGCAAAATCAAGATGAGTGGACTTAGCTGTGTCAGCCCCATGTCCTGAATGTTACAGGAGTAACTAAAAATAAACAAAGAACTCAGCATTCAAACAAACAAGCAATTTTATTAACAAAGACTTCAGAGAAATCCCACCTCAATTTAACTCAGACTGGTCATACACTTCCAACTAACCCCAGCATACCCAGAACCCTGAAGAACAGACCAAAGTGGCACCACAAAGCACACCAATCAGCAAACACTGTCTCACTCGTGAAGACCAAAACCCTCAGAAGTCAGGGTTCAGGAGCCAGGGAAATCAAGGCCTATTTGACCACAGGGTAAATTTGGTGGGGGGATTGAAAAAAAAATAAATAAAAAAAATAAACAAAAATAGTTAGTCCGCCTCACAGCTGATAATCCAATACCATTCAATATGCCCCGCAAGGCCAGGCAGACTAACTACTACAACAAAACTAAAACCTAAACCAAAATCTTAGGACAGCAGGAATCAGTGACGAAAACCATTCAGCAACTTCCCCATCGGGGCCCTCCACACAGCGAAGCCATAAACAGGTCGAACCTTTAAAATCTGGTGTGGCCACACAAGCTCACTCTCCGCATGAGGCTCACTTCAACACCAGCCTCAAAAACACCCGGCACCTCCTCACACTTCCTGCCTTTTATAAACTCAGAGAGGCAGCCTCCACCCACCAGGTGGCACTGGGTACATCCCTTCCCTTCAAAGTGCATCGGTGACCCGACGATGAACTAAGAAAAAAAAATTATGTAAACGAAACTTAAAAACACAGCTCATGTATTGTGTTTTCAAACTCTAGTTGGCAGTCTATGAAGATTCGAATGCTCCCCAGCAGTCTTTCTAGTTGACCTTCGTGGTTTATCTGGCATAGGATCCCCTAACACATTTAGGGTATTCTCAAACAAGAGGCTTTAAGACTATCAGATCTCTCATCCAGTACAACTTCTCCTGGTGCTTCCAAATCCAGTTCAACGTTATCACCCACACCCTTCTCTCCAATGTCTGGTTCAACCACATTAACCTCTCCTTCATTCATCTTCAACACCTCATTAAAGCCACCTTCCTCCCTAGTTTCCATCCCATCCTCAAGACTTCTTCCAACCCTAGTCTTAGAAGCATCCCACTACTCAGATCTATGGACTTGACGAACTGGCCCACTCTGCCCTGAAGGGATAAGTGAATACACCACCCCTCGCTCATGAGGTGGTCGCAATACCTGATAAGGTGTTGGATCCCAATAATCTTGAATCTTATTTCGACCCCTCACAGAACGATTTCTGGCATACACAAGATCACCTGGCTCAAAATCTGGATCAGCACCCTTTTCTGGATTTTTTCAATTCTGCTGTGCCCTCTTCCCCTCCAATCGTTTTTGCACAATACCATAGGCAACAGCTAAGGAGTTCTGATGCTCCTGAACCCACTCTTCCACAGACTGGTCACTAGCTTCACCTTCTGCACCTGCCAAAAAGTCAACTGGCAGCTGCGGCTCCCAACCAAACATAAAAAATACGGCGTCATGCCAGTTGATTGATGGACTGTAGTGTTATAAGCATAAGTGACCAGGGAAAGGTGACGAGGCCAACAGCGTTTCTGCTCAGGAGGAAGGGATCGTAACAAATCATGAAGTGTGCAATTGAAGCGTTCACACTTGTGGGTGATATGGAGTAGTGAGACTCTTTTCAATCTTGTACATTTTACAAAACTGATATACCAAAGCAAAGCAAAATCCATCCCTGATCAGAGTGAATATGACATGGAGGCCCAAACAACTGAAACCAGTGCTTTACCAATGCCTCCGCCACTGTAATAGCTTTTGTTGCAACAATCTGAGTGTATTTTGAAAAAACATCAGTCATCACCAAAATGTTCTCTTTACCATCTGTTGAAGGCACTAAGACAGTAAAATCAATTGCCAAGATTTCATGTGGATGGGAATCTTTAATGTTACCCATAAATGGTTTGACCTTTGGATGAAGAGCCTTAGAAAGAACATATCTTTCACAGGTCCTACACCATTTCTCAACATCTGTGTACATATGTGGCCAATAATACTGTGAACGTACTAACTGGAATGTACGTTCAATACCTTGATGCCCATGGTTATCATGGAGTGAGCTAAGAACAGACTTCTGTAAACACTGTGGTAACAAAAGCTGATAAACCTCTTTCCCTCCATCAGAAGTATAAATCTGGCGATACAATACAGCATCCCTTTCCTTAATACGACCCCACTGACAAACCAATTCCCTACTGCCCTGACAAAGTTCATCCCTTTCTTTTATATTAGGCAACGTAGATACTTTCCAATACTGTAAAAAAAGAACCAATAACTGGATCCTGTTTCTGTAAAAATGAAAGGGCCGATAAAGAACAGCCAGACAGTGCTTGAATATCTCAGCTTGAATATGAGGCTCTCCCTCAAACTTCATTCCACTTCTATGTAACCATGGGGTCTGGGGTTCACATGTCATTGCATTCTGGCCAGACAAAGCATCTGCCTTCACATTTTGCGAGCCCGGACAGTACTTGGTTGTGAGGTCAAACACTGCCAACTCTGAAACCCATCTCTGTTCCACTGCCCCCAACTTAGCAGTAGCCAAATGACTCAAAGGACTGTTATCTGTATTAATCGTACATTGGTGACCCAACAAATATTCTCTGAATTTTTCAGTTATTGCCCATTTCAGGGCAAGCAGTTCAAGCTTCATCGAGCTACAGTTCCACATGTTGCATTCTGTGGGTTTCAAACTTCTACTTGCAAAAGAAATAGGCCAAAGCTTGCCTTCTCACTCCTGGGAAAGTACAGCTCCTAAACTGGAATGGCTCGCATCCACCTCCAACACAAATGGTTTCTGAAAATCTGCATTTACTAGCACTGGAGTTGAAGTCAGTGCAGCTTTAAGCTCTAAGCAGAGTGTAACTAAGATTACACTCTGAATCCCAGAAATCATCCAAAGGCCTCTGTGGTGTTTTACCCTTACCACCAGGTGGAAGAAGTTTAGCGACCAGTTGGTGCAGGGGAGCAGCCATTCATGTAAACCCAGCAATAAAACATCTATAGTAACTGACAAATCCCAGAAATGAACAGAGCTCTGACAAGTTATTGGGTTCCCTCCAATCACGCACAGCGGCTACCTTATCAGGATCTGTAGAAACCCCTTCAGCAGACACCACATGGTCCAAATACCTCACCTGCCTCTGAAAAATTGGACACTTTGAAAGTTTCACTTTCAACCCCTGGTCCTCTAACCAAGAAAGAACCTCTCCCAGTCATTCCAGATGTTGCACCGAAGCAGAGAAAACAATTACATCATCCAAGTATAAAAGCACTGATTGATGGTGACAATCTCCAAACAGCCGTTGGAAAGTACTGGGTGCAGTACATAAACCAAAAGGCACACAGTTAAACTCAAACAAACCAAAAGGAGTGCAGAATGCCGTTTTAGCTTTATCCTTCTCTGCCATCTCTACCTGACCATAACCACTGACCAAATCCAAGGTTCAAAAACCACTTGTGTCCTGTAAGTGCATCTAGTGTCTCTTCTATTCTTGGAAGAGGAAAAGCATCCTTTCTGGTCCTTGCATTTAACTGCTTGTAGTCCACACACATTCGTAATGTTCCATTCTTCTTTTGAACCAAAACAATGGGAGATGAATATGGATCTCTGCTCTCCCTAATAATTCTGGCTTGTAACAGCTGTTTGATGTGTTTTTGTGCCAGGTCATATTGGGATGGAGGAGAACGCCTGTATGGCTGCCGTACTGGTGCTTCATTAACTAAAGGGATCTCATGAGTAAGCAGTCTAGTAAAACCCACATCCAAATCATGTTTAGCAAACACCTTATTGTATTTCATCATTAAGGACCTTGCCATTTCCTTCTCCTCTCCTTCCAAATTCTCAAACTCAGGCATTTCCAACTCTGACTCACCAGCCACAACTGTATGACTAGAAATATAGGCTGTGCAACTCTGGGTGTCCATTGACACTTGTATTTTAGAGTCATTCTCCACCACTACACTGGCAGTTTGAATGGTGGCTATTACTCTCCGAGATGTCAACTAAACATTAGTTTTACCCACATTGGTGACAGGAACAAAAGCGGTTCCCCTCTCTGCTTTCACCAAGGAGGGGGACACCAACAAACCTTCTGGCAGAGAACCTTCATCCGGTCTTAAAGGTTCAACTAACCACTCAACTGGGTCATATTTGGGCATTTGAGGGCAAGTAACTGGGACATAAACTAAAGTTCCAGCAGGGACAAAAACAGGCTTCTTACACTGGACTTTAGCAAAATAGGGCTCAGAGGAATTTGCCATGACGTCCATCATCTGGCAATACTGTAGGGCTCTCTTCCAAACTCTTGGTGCTGATCTTAAAAGTGGAGAGTCCCACAAGTCTGAACCGTATTGTTTGTAAAGTTCACAATACAGAAGGTCAAATACATTCATGCCCAACACACCCAATACAGAAGTATTTTTCTCTTGCATATGACTGTCAGATAGATGTTCTACAATCAACACACCTCTGCGACACACTCCCAAGATGGTAACATCCAACTAAATTTACCCCCATTATGGTATTTTAAGGCCGTTAGTTGCTTTGAATCCCAACCACCCACACTCTTTAAGCTTGTCATCACAAAAATGAGAAAAGTTTTTTTTTAATTAAAAAAAAAAAAAAGTCTCAGTGATTGTGTCACACAGAGTTCTTGTGATTCCAGACAACTTCCCACTACTAAGGAACGGGGTGTCAGACAAATGTCAGGGGGAAAAAGAACACCCTTATTAAAAGTCTCTGGATAAAAAAAATGTCTTTTCCTTAAGACAATCCTCTAAAAATTGCCCCACACAAGGTCAGGGAAGTGGGGTCAGCCTTGGGCAGTCCAGTCTCCTGCAGGGGGGAATCAACTGCAGCTAGCATGGGGTGTGTCCTCCTGGATGCACTCTGATGTTTGCGCAACCTTGGATTTAGCCACGCCGCTGCCAGGGAAGACACATACAAGGGGGGCTAAGACCACACATCCAGCCCACCCGCACCCAACAGCTAAGAGTGTTGCATGAGTCTTTGAAAGGTTGCTGGTGCGTTGCACAAACCAAATGGTGTTGTGAAAGCAGTCTTTTCTCTGTCAGTTGGATCTACTTCTACCTGCCAATACCCACTTGCCAGGTCCAAGGTAGAGTACCACCTTGCAGCTTTAAGCCCAGTTAAGGATTCTTCAATCCGTGGCAGTGGGTGGGCACCTTTGTGTGTGAGGGCATTCAGTCTCCTGTAATCCACGCAAAACCTCAGACTACCATCCTTTTTTCTGACCAGTACAATAGGAGCTGCCCAGGGAGTTGAGCTCTCCCTTACCACACCACTGGTCAGCATGTTCTACAGAGGGTGCCATAGTTCAGTGTAGAGGCTTGGGGGAACAGGTCGATATCTCTCACGGCTTGGAGGTGCTGAACCAGTCGGTATTTGATGCTTCACGACCCCTGTGTACGCAAAATCCTCGTCATCCTTTGCAAACACACCCATCCACTTTTGGAGAAGACTGGTCAGTTCCCTCTGCTGAACTGTAGTCAGTCCATCTCCATGCAGAGATAGGGCAGGGTGTCCATCCAAGGGCCCAATCACTTCTGCAGCTCCGACTCTACACACTTCAACCTCCACAACATCATCTGAAATGCTGTTAATGATCAGTTCTTGCTGTATATCAGTAGGGGAAACTTCACTTACTTGGGCTAATGGTTGGCGTTGTGGGACTTCACCCGGGTAGGGGTTGTAGTGACACACCCTGCAGGGCACTTTCCCATCATACAGTTTTGAAAGGGTGCGTCCAATGCTCCACTCCCCTTCCTGGTTGGCCAGCAGCTCCACAATTACTGTGCAGGACGGCCCCCTGCACAGTCGGGCACCTGCATCCACAGGACTATTTCAGACTGGGCAGGAAAGGTCACAGGTGGCTGTTTTGGCAGCTTTGCCACTCCATGATAAGGTGGGAGTGGGACTCCAACTGTCACATGCTGGCATTCTGCAAAAGGTGGGCCCAAGCTTGACCTTCTGCTAAGGGTACGGTAGTGCGAAAGGCGGCGAACCCTGGGTGGGTCCCTTGGGAGAGAGCAGACCACACAGATGTGACCACACAGATGTGTGGGATGTTCATCCCCAAAATGCCCCTTTCTGGCCCCAAGCACTCATCATTTACAATAATTATACCCTTTCCTGGGACTTTTATACTTCCCACTTGGCAGTCCACAAGAATATAACCCTTGTAAGGAATACTCAGTCCATTTACAGCCCGTAGGGTCAGCCAGGGTGCCTCATCCATCCTGGCCAAACGTGCTCCTTCCAAATGTTTCCTGAACATACTCTGACTCAGAAGGGTGACTTGTGATCCAGTATCTAGAACAAAGGGTATTTGGTGTCAATTAACACTTAAAATAACTTCAGGGCACTCACCCACTAATGTGGACTTATGCCTGGTTTTGGGCCCGTGATGTTGGGTAGCTGTCCCCACTGCTCGGCCCTCAGCTGTAGGGGACTTCAAAAATCCTGATGCCTGGGTCGTCTCCGTGGGCACCTACGTTGAATATGACCTGCAGTGTGACAGTGTTGACAGATGGGCCTCCCTTCAGCATCCCACTGGTAGGCAGGCATTGTTGTTTGCTGGTTTCTCAGCCTCATCTGTGGTGCCCGAGATGTGGTTATTGATCCGAGTGCTGTGTTTCTTCTCCATCTGCGAGGCCATTCCTTAACTCTTTTAACAAGTTAGCTGGGAGTGCCTTCATCTGCTCTACGAGGGCTTTCATCTTACCAAAAAGTTCCTGTTGGAGTTCTGCACGTAGTTTGTTCTTCAGCTGCTCACGATTTTTTGCGGTTGAGTCTCCTTGGGCTGAAACAGTAACCCTTTGAGAGAGCAAATCATCATTAGCCTCTTTAAGCTCCTGCTCTAGTGCTGGGGCCTCTTTGCAAGCATTTCTGACGTCCAACCCCCCATCTCGTCGCAACTGGCGAGCCAGTTCTTGTTTAACAGGCCCAGCCCTCAAGCCCACCATTAACTGATCTAACAAAGTATCATCATCCTCCTCAGCACCCCCTTTATCCAGTTCCTGTCATCTGGCAAGGTTTTCTCTAAGTCTTAATATAAAAGGGCTTATAGTCTCATTGACCTGTTTGCAGTTAAAAAAGTTTGCCCGAGGCTGAGCCTTAGTGGCTGGTCTAAAATACAATATGTGTAAAATATCTAAAACCTTCCCACTGTCTTTATCTTCAGGTTTGATCAGCTGCAGCTCCCTTTTAGCCTCCCCTTCAAGTGCCCCCAACACAAAATCATGCCGAAGGCTCAGTCCTTGTTCCCTCAGCATAACCTCCACCTGGGCTCTCCATTCT